>NC_138204.1:69131352-69208852 GCF_964194415.1 Vipera berus
CTGGCGTACCAGGCGAACCTGGGCAAATGCCCCCCTAGCCACGACTCCAATATGATCTTCAAAATTGAGTCGTGAATCCAGGAGGACGCCTAGATTGCGTGCTCTATCAACGGGAGGTAAGATCTCTCCTCCTATAACCAAAGATGGAACCTCTTGGACTAAACGAGATGCGGTACGTAAAGCCACTCAGTCTTGGCTGGGTTGAGCCGGAGCCTGTTCTTCCCTATCCAAATCTGTACCGCTTCCAGGCAACGGGACATCACATCGAGGGCATCACTGGGTTGGTTCGGGGTGGAGATGAAAAGCTGGGTATCATCAGCATATTGATGATACCTCACCCCGAAGCCACGGATGATCTCACCCAGTGGCCTCATATAGATGTTGAACAGGAGAGGCGAGAGTACCGACCCCTGAGGCACCCCACAAGTAAGGGGCCTAGGGGTTGACCTCTGCCCCCCTGCCAACACCGTCTGCGAATGGTCCGAGAGGTAGGAGGAGAACCACCGTAAAACAGTGCCTCCCACTCCTAACCCTTCAAGACGATGCAGCAAGATACCGTGGTCGATGGTATCAAAAGCTGCTGAGAGATCTAATAGGACCAGGACAGAGGAATAACCCATATCTCGGGCCCGCCAGAGATCATTCACCAGCGCGACCAATGCCGTCTCCGTGCTATACCCGGGCCTGAAACCCGATTGGTATGGATCCAGATACTCAGTTTCCTCCAGGACCAAAGGGAGCTGCCGTGCCACCATGCTCTCAACAACCTTCGCAAGAAAGTGAAGGTTGGAGACAGGATGAAAGTTATTTAAAATAGCTGGATCCAATGCAGGTTTCTTGAGGAGGGGCCTTACCACCGCCTCTTTCAAGGCGGCAGGGAAGTACCCTTCACTCAGTGAGGCATTAATAACTGCTAGGAGCCAGCCTCGTGTAACCTCCCGAGACGCATAGACCAGCCAGGAGGGACACGGGTCCAACAGACATGTGGCGGCACTTAATTTCCCCATGATCCTGTCCACTTCATCCGGAGTCACAGGATCAAACTCAGCCAAACCCATCATTTTCCTCTCGTCAGATACTGCCCAGTCAGAGTCCAGACCAGCCCGAATCTGAGCAATTTTGTCCACCAGATATTTACTAAATTCCTCGGCCCATCCTCGTAAGGGGTCCTCTCCCGTCCCTTGATTTAAAAGGGAGCGGGTCACCCTAAACAAGGCGGCCGGGCGGTTATCTGCGGACGCAATGAGGGTGGTGAAGTAAGCACGCTTTGCCACCTCCATTGCCACAAGATAAGATCTAGAAAAGGATCTTAACTGTGTTCGGTCAGACTCGGACCGACTGGTTCTCCAAATGCTCTCTAGGCCCCTTCTCCGGCGTTTCATCTCCCGCAGGTCCTTGGAAAACCAAGGAGCAAGCCGGGACCTGCACCGGGTCAGAGGCTGCAAAGGTACAACACGGTCGAGAGCCTCCGAAGCAGCCTGTTGCCAGGCATTAACTAAGGACTCGACCGGGCTGTGGGAGAGGGACGTAGGAATCAATCCAAGTGCCGTTTGGAACCTATCTGGGTCCATCAGGTGCCTGGGGCGGAACCATCTGTACCTTGAAGCTTCATAGATATGTCTATGTAGACCCATGCAGCTGAGTTTAAGTTGAAGTCTTTGATTTAATTTAAACTAATTAGTTATACCAAATATCATTTTTGTCTTTTCTCATTTCTTTGCCCTGGCCCTTTTAGAAAAAACCTCAGCATGCTGTCCTCAGTCTCAAAATGTTTTTCATCTCTCCAGTGGTGGGATTCAAATATGTGAACAACCAATTCTCTGTGTGGATGCCACTTCTGGAAGTCCATTCTGGGCCTGGGCAACAAAAAATTAGCTACCGGTTCTGCCGAACTGGTGCAAACTAGCTGAATCTCACCACTGCATCTCTCTCTGTTGAGAAGTTCCCAAACTTTTCAATATCAAGCATGTTTTATTTTTTACATATCACTAGATTTCTAAGCCAATCCCCCTTTAAAAACAAATAATCATAATTAAAAGTAAAACCAAGCAGAAAAATGTTGAAATTAAAAAAATAAGTGCAATACTTTCTAAAAAAAGAATCAAACTATAATTTAATACAAAAATAATAGAAATAAAATGAATTTAATATGAAAGTTGAGGTTACATTTCCTTATCAAGAGAAATTTTGGATTTGGAAAGCGAATGAAGTTGATTCCTTTGTTTTTGTTTTTTACTGAGAATAAAATTGAACATCATTTTTCCCCACATAGGTCCATGGAAGAAAACTGGAGAATGGTGTATCTCACCTTTTCCATCTTTGGGGTAAATTAGAAAATATTTCTTCCAAACATTCCTCCAAGTTTGAAATTTCATCCTCCTATCCGATTAGATTTGTTTTTCATTGAGTGCTTCTTCTTCCAATATGTCTGGCAGTGAATCAACATCAGCACTGAACAGATTGTAGACTAATTTATGAACAGTGTTGCCAAAGCAGTTTTCTGGAAAATAGCAGATGAATTTGTCTGCAAGGCAGTCTAGGTGAAGTCCAATTGTGTTTTTCGCATTCTCTTTCCAATGGTCATCATTTTCAGTGAGTGATGAAGAAGTGGGGAAAGACAAATAGTTGGACATCTCAGTTTGCATTCCATAAATGCTCTAAGAGTAGCATAGCACATTATGTTTGCAAGCCTGTTTCCTTGCAGCTTTAAGCTGAGATGGTTCAAAGATAGCCACCAAATATGCCAGCAAAAGTTGAAAGGTTGGTCTGTACACCCATGCTGCAATCTTTCTTCTGGTAGAAGCTTAAACAAAAAATCTTCTATACATTTTAGCTCACGTAATCTCAAAAAAATGTAACTTTTTCTTTGTTTCACCTCTGTGTGAAATGAAAGTGTTCAAGTCTCAAATACACCCAAAGACCTGGAGAAAGTCATACAAATAATGCATTGTTCTTCACAAAATTGAATTAATCACACAGATCATCTGCATGGGCTTTAGCAACGAATATGATCTATGAATGAGGATTATAGCTTTTTTTTCCCTTTTACTACTATAACAAATCTAGGACAAGAACCAAACATCCTTGGAATACCTCATTCACCTGCCAGAAGTAAATGCTAGGTTTTGACAAAACTGTTGTAAAATGTGGTCATCTGACTACAGGGTGCTGCAAACAGCAGTAAATGTATCCTGGTTGCCAAGCAACAGAAGTGCAGTTATGTTACTGCAAAGGGGAGCATGTGCTCAGTCATTGGAACCTCAAATCCAGGTAGTAAGTTCCTTCCAAGTAAGTCTGCCAGAATTTCAAATGGTTGCTAAATGCATGATCGTAAGTCAAGGACTTCCTCTAATATATATAATGCGCATACATGCTTGTATATGTGTATATGTTTATACATATGTTTGTGTGTGTATATACTATATATACTGTACATATACACACATATATATGAACATAAAAACATTCACAAAAATAAATATATACAAAGTTAAAGCATCAAAATGCACATGTATGTAGGGAAAACAATATCTTTTTATGCATCTGGTTTTGTTGGAAAAAAAATCTGTTGCTGCATTTGTTATAGTCAATCTCTCTAGCATAATAATTAAAATACTATGTCCAGGTTATCTGCTACACAACACACATAAGAAATAGGTGCAGCATTGAATCCATTGTTGTGACCACCATCTTGACTTTTTTAACCTTATGTGGGGAGTTATTAGAGGGTCTATTTTATTGTAAAATTGTTTTGTTGTCCTTTTAAAATGTTTATTATATTATTATTTTTTCAGTACATTTTAAAAAATTACAATAAAGCAGGTTCAGTTGGAATATCTCCAGGAAATTCAAGGACTGTGGTCAAGACTGCAGTTAAAAAGAAGAAGATGGCAATGTACTACACTTTTGTTAAGAAAACGTCATGATTCTGTCCATAAAATCACCAGCAGTCAAGTTTATTTTGAAAGAAAACTTTTTTCTTTTTATTTCTGCTTTGGGGTTATTTAGTGGGAGGAAAAACAAGTTATAAATCTGATAAAATAAGAAATAAATGTTGTTGTTTTTTAAAAGAACAAATTCATAATTTAAATCTCTTCAGGTAGCAAAAGCCCATCTCAAGTTGAGATTTAGGCTGTGTTCCAAAAACACACTTAATCTGGGAACTGTATTAAGTTCATTTTGGAATTTGTACTATAAATTGAACCTTAAACTACCAAAAGTGTAGGCTGGATTTGCAGCTCTGGTGTTTGCCCCAAAAAACAATACTTAATGAGTTATAGACTCAGTTAAGTTTTTAGGTTTAAGTATGGGTGTATGTTAACAAAGCATGTTAAGATACACCCATACTTAAACCTAAAAACTTAACTGAGTCTATAATTCATTAAACATTGTTTTTCTAGGCAAACACCACAGCTGGGAATTTAACTAACCTATTTATGTATGTTGTATGAAGTTAGTCATGCTAGAATTTCCTCACTAGTCTCATGTTATCCATCACTTCTTTAATTACTTGCAAAATTCTGTTCCAATTCCATTGATACATACTGTAATCTAGCCTTATGTATCGAGAAGGAAACATCTGGACTGGACTGGTTGCCTTTTGTCTCTACTTGGTTGAACTTTTGACTCCCAAAGGTTTTGTTTGGTTTCCCTCTCCGTAGTTAGCCAGACCTAGGATAGGGTGAGGATTTCCCCTTCAATCTGCTCCTGTTTCCCCAGAAATCTGATGGGGAAGTGAGAAGTTGGTTATAATGAAGAAGTGGTGGCAACAGAGGGGCTTAATTTTCTAGTTGCTGATCATTTCCAGGAATGAATTACCTCAGAGTCAAAGTACCTGAAGAAAAGAACTGGTTTGACACTGATGACACATTCAATATTACAATGGGCAATGAATATTTCAAGAATAAACTGATATGCAAGACCTGGGCTCAAATGTGCATATCTCATAAATTTCTGTTTCCAAAAATTGTTGTGCTATTAATCCTATCTTGTCTATTTATTTCTTTGGTTAAGAGGCAAAGTCCTTACTGACTCTGTAGCTTATCATTAAAAGGAATGATAAATAGCTTTATCCGTGAAAAATAGCTTTTATCCGTGGGCTGTTAGGCTTTTAAATGGGACATAATCTTATGAAGAATTGACTTGGGAGGCCGGTGTGTGGTGTAGTTGGTTCACATAGTGTGGTGGGATGGAGGGTTTGTTGTCACTGTGTGTTGGGGGGAGAGAGCACGGGGGGAGGCTCAGCTAATCTCAATGTACACATGTTGTACTTTGACAATAAAGTTTTATTATTATTAATTGGAAGCCCATTGGAAGACTATCTCAGTACTTCCCAAATACACACATACACAGAGAAATCCAAAACCATATGGGCTCCTCAGCCATCCTATCCCAAGGTCCAGGAAAACAACCATGTTTTCAGTGTTTCCAGAAAGTCATTCAGGTGAGATCTCTGTGGTTGTATCATTCCAGATGACAAGTAACATCATAGAGAAGGCACACTTCCCAAGTCTCACAAGATGGTATTATTTGAATAGAGCTGGTTCATAAAATGAACATTTCTCCTCTACAATATGGTGCTCTGCTCAGAGGTTGTCTGGCTTCCAAAGGTTTAAATGATGCTTCATGGCTAATCTGATCAACTTCTAGCAGGAAAAAGATTAGGGGCTGCTCATTATACGCATTGTAAAAGTAGTCTCCTTTGGATCCATGGACATGTAGTTTGGTTTTTACAAAGGGATATCCCTTCAGTTTATCTCAAGAACAGTTCTATAGTTGGTAAGGTTGAGCACGTGGGACTGGTTCAAATCATTCAATGAAGAAAATAAGGAATATCGCCTTGACAGATATACAATACCAGGATGACATTTGTGTTTATGTGTGTGTGAAATATAACTTAAATCGACAACAGACTGTGGGGTCCCTGGTGTTCTCTGAGCATGCTTATTTTCTTGCAGATGTTTTATTACCCAACTAGGTAACATTGTCAGAGTGGATCAAAGACCCCACAGCCAACCTTGAGCTACAAATATTATCTTCTATTGGTGGCACAACAGATCATTAATAATCAGAAGTGACTCACACAGATAACTCCCAATTAACTGGAGTATAATATGGGGAAGATGTGTAACACAATCAGACTTTCAAAATTCCGATATCCAATCTCAATAAAATTAGTTTTAGTTTTGTTGTGGAATTCACTTCTTGATCTGGTCTACCTAAGTGGGGCTAACATTTAATGAATTCCCTAAGTGGACTGAACCTGAATCTCCTTATTCCTGGTTAAACATCTTCACCAATCACTGTATCCATTGTGATCTCCCAGGATATCTCCTGTAAAAAATCAATGTACCACTTCTGTACTGCAGAGAACCTGCGTACAGGAACCTACCAGGAACTCCATTATTGTTACTTGTGGGTTGAGTTCCTGCCAGAAGACAAAGAAGGAAAAAAAAAAAATTATACCTAATCATGGTACTGTAAAAGCAGAAGCAGGAGCACCTTCTCACCCAAGATGAATTTGGTCAGGACCCTGCTAGGCTTATGAAAAGACCTTAAGACCTGATATACTCAAGTTAATTGAGCCTGCAATGTACAGGAAACCCTCAGGTTACAACCACAATTGAGCCCAAATTTTTTTTTTAAATTCCATTTATATCCCGCCCTTCTCCGAAGACTCAGGGTGGCTTACAAGCTTAGCAGTAGCCTTCATTCTATGTATATGCCTGCTTATTAGGGCTTTCACACACACCCCAAGCGGCATTATTACAAAGTCAGCTTAATTGCCCTCAACAATCTGGGTCCTCATTTTACCTACCTCAGAAGGATGGAAGGCTGAGTCAACCTTGAGCCTGGTGGGATGCGAACCTGCACTAATTGCAGGCAGCTGGTGTTGCTAAGTGAAACATTTGTTATGTGAGTTTGCCACATTTTATGACTTTTCTTGCCACAGTTGTTAAGCGAAACATTGCATTTGTTAAGCTGTTTGTTAAGATGGTTGTTAAGTGAATCTGTCTTCCCCAGTGACTTTGCTTATCAGAAGGTCACAAAAGGGGATCACATGACCTCAGGATACTGCAACTGTCATAAATATGAATCATTTGCCAAGCATCTGAATTTTGATCATGTGATCATGGCGATGCTGCAACAGTAAGTGTGAAAAATGATGATAAGTCACTTTTTTCAGTGCCTCTGTAACTTTGAACAGTCACTAAATGAACTGTTGTAAGTCGAGGACTACCTGTATTCATTTATTATTGATGGATTTTTATCCTTAGTTGCCATTCTTTTGCTTTTCTGCTCTGGTTATCTTATATAAATTTCTATTTTGTAAAGTTTATTATAAGGTTGATGCATTTCATCGTGTTCACCACTCAGAGTCACCTTGGCAAGATGGGTGGGAAAACTCATAATCATAATAACGATAATGCTCTGCAGGCAGCAAAATGTCTTGACAGGATCATGAGAAAAGAGAGGAACATCCTCCTTAAAAGAGCACATTTCCAGCTGTCAATCTTCCATTGGAACTTGGCTAATCAAGGATAATGGTACATTATCCAGAAGACTAAAGGCTTGCTCTGAATCATACAGCTTCTTGTCTTGTTTCTCATTGTACAAAAAGACATCACAACTCTGGGGTTCCCCAGGTGTTGTTAAGCAACTGAAGAGCATTCAAGCAATGCCCTGACCTGCATTTACCTTTTTAAAAAAATAAAATAAAACAGCTAAAAGAAACATTGAATTAGAAGCATTCAAAATAGGGGTAAAATGTGTGGGTTATTATCAGATGTCATTAAGGTAGTCTGATTATGATTATGGGTCCAGGTAAAGAAAGAAATACAAAATGGTGGGCTGATAACTGAAGGTGAAGAGTATTTAAGTAGAAAGTTCAAATTCCACTTTGAGTACTGAAAAAGGAAGGGATTTTTAAGGTAGATATCTAAAAATCAAAGTTCTGTGTTAATCAGAAAATGATCCTTAACTTAGAGAAAAGTAGCTGTCTATTCACACCCTAAATAAGCTTTAGGGAATGCCTAACACAGGATTCCACAATCTATTTGTGCATGCCTTACAGTGAATATCGCTGTATAAAGCAAATACTACTAATTGTAGGATTTATGACATTATCGAATTTGATTATGGGGTATTTTTTTTGTAGATGTTTGCTCCCAATCCTGGAATGAAAATGGTTTCATTTTTCCATACATCAAAGGCAGGTGGATTTTAGCAGAAATTTAAAAAGATAAGTGGCAGCTTTTTACACCTGGTATCAAATGGTTTCAAAGGATCCCAGGAATTACTGAATACAAATCAAAGGCAGAACACTCATGTATGAACTTTTTATTCTACCGTATGTATATGTTGGGTGTCCTGGGAGATGTTTTAAAGGTCACAACATGTGTTTCCAAGTCTTAGAAAGCGTGAAGCGAGGGAGGCTGAATTATTTGATTCCTGCACCATTTGTCTCCTGAGGATTAGTTTAAAGATGACTTTTCACACAACTTCCGTTGTATTATTATTCATAGGTGAATCCATGGTATCTTTTTTTATTTAAGTGTCTTTTCTACCCTGTAAATGATATCTAATATATAACTACCGGTATATACATGCATATGCATATACGTATACGGATATGGATATGGATATGGATATATACACCCACATATAATATTGACTACATTGTACTGTATTGACTAATATATATATCTACAGCAGGGGTGTCAAACTGCCAGCCAGCGGGCCAGATGTGTCATGCCGAAACCACGCCCACCCCATTCCCAGCAATGGAAAAAAAGTCACAATATGTCATGAGACATCATGTGATGCTGCGAGTTTGACACCCCTGCTCTACAATATGTATGCATGTGTATGTGTAGGCACAAAATTTTCAGACCAATGGGCCTAGATCAGGGGTAGGCAACCTTGGCTCTTTTATGACTCGTGGACTTCAACTCCCAGAATTCCTGAGCCAGCTGGCTCAGGAATTCTGGGAGTTGAAGTCCATGAGTCATAAAAGAGCCAAGGTTGCCTACCCCTGGCCTAGATCAAACCTACATATAAAATACATAGCTGTGTTTCATTCGGTTTCAATATTTTTCTTTGTCGTGCAGCTGTGTACAAATTATTTCAGTTCAAATCGAGATATCCGTAGGATATCTAAGCATAATGGAGAAACTGCAAGCAGCATTGCTTAGAGTGCTAGCAAGCTCATTTGTTTGGGGTTAACGGAATTTCCTTTCTTTGTTTTAAAGTAAAACAAAGCATACCAGTTCATGTGGCAAATTGATCCCCTGGCATCCTCATTACTAATCAATGCACATTTTTCAGGAAATGCTTGTATAATTGCTTGTTAATACATCACCTGGCAGGAGCCATAAATTAAGACTGCTCAAGGGATACGTATTCAGAAATACCCATTCCACAAATCCAGAAGAGTCATTCGTATGGTGAGTGTCATCTTTAAAGAAGCAAACTTGCCTGAACTTAGCAAGGCTAAGTGAGGTCATATCTGATTAGTACTTGGGTGGGAGACCCCTAGCAAAATCTGGGGCTACACTAAGAAAGCCCCCCCCCAAATAATATTCCAGGAGAAAGTGATGGCCGATCACTTCCACAGCAAGAAAATTACATAGCAAATCCATGATGTCACCAGGAATTGAGCACAATTTGAGAGAGACTACCTTAATGGGGGGGAAAAGTTGATTGTCAAATGATATCAAATCCTCTCAGGTCATTTCTGGGTAGTACATGCACATAATAATTTTGTTTGCTCACCAGTATTTGCAAATATTACTACTACTACTACTACTACTACTACTACTACTACTACTAATAATAATAATAATAATAAAGAGTTGGAAGGGATCTTGGAGGTCTTCTAGTCCAACCCCCTGCTCAGGCAGGAAACCCTATGCCATTTCAGACAAATGGTTTTCCAGTCTCTTCTTAAAAACTTCCAGTGTTGGAACATTCACAACTTCTGGAGGCAGGTTATTCCACTGATTAATTGTTCTGACTGTCAGGAAATTTCTCCTTAGTTCTAGGTTTTTTCTCTCTTTGGTTAGTTTCCATCCATTGCTTTTTGTCCTGCCTTCAGGTGCTTTGGAGAATAGCTTGACTCCCTCTTCTTTATGGCAACCCCTGAGATATTGGAACACTGCTATCATGTCACCCCCTCATCTTTCTCTTCATTAAACTTGACAACCATTAATACAGGAATGGACTATTAACTTTCCCAAGGGGCCTTATGAGAAAACTGGGACTGTTGTGGAGAGACAAGTTCTGGGAGGCGCGGTGAGTATCCAAAATGAGTGCCAAATAAAATCTTCCCAAAAGGAATAATGTAGTGAGTCACAGTGCACCCAACACTGACAAGTTCTAGCTTGTGTGCGTTGAGTACCAAACAAACAATCTGTACTGGGACAAACTTTTCACGTCAAAACACAATGAGTACCAAATCTGATGAGTTTCAAAGCAACTGAGTACCAAAGCACCACTGTACAGTTGTATTGTGTATAGTATGCACTTATTTACATTTGATTTCTAATTTCCAATTGACCTCACATGGGCTAGATAGGGACAGTCAAAGGGTCAGATGTGGCCCAGTTGCTGTACAATGCCCAGGTCTGCATTAACACATACCTTGTCTTTTCTTCAAGGATAAAGATGCCAGCAGGACAGATATGAAGTCTGAAATGATGTACATTTCTTAATGGCATTAATCTAATAGAATGAGTAAAAGAAATACAATTTGCAAGTGTGAGATTAAATGCAGGTCTCTGGAAAAAAAGCTTTGCTTTTCAATATCTACCCCTTGGCTTGAGTGACGAACCCTTGGTCTTCAGCTCCAAAAAATATTGCAATTCATCACCGTTTGGTGAGCTACAGTATATGTTCCCCTCTGCTGATACAGCCCATGTTTGACCTTAGATAACAGAGTGGGAGCAAAGATAGAGTTATCACCTGGCATAAAAGCTCCTGTTTGGCTACTTTGTAAAGCTACTTTTTCTATTCACATTTTGATGATGATGAAGAAGAAAACTTGCTAAGAATAAATGGTAATGCGAAAAGGTAAGAATGATATAATTTAGATATCCTGGCTCTGCAAAATAGTATTGAATGATTTCATTTATGACTGTATCTTCCAAAGGTTATTGGACATTATATGAAATGTATTCTCTAGTACATGACAAAAAAATTAACCTAAACTTATTTAAATGCAGTATTGTCTGCTGTTTACCTATTGGCTATCCATTAATCCATTTTCACACTGCGGAGTCTTTCTATTATGAAACATTTTGTGGGGGTGGGGGGAGGAAAGAAGGCAAAAAAAGTATATGACTTCTTTAAAATATATTGCAAGAATCCTCATTTCCAGATTTTTATGGCTGTACTAGCTGGTATTCTTGCATGCAGTTTTGTAATTTATTCTGCACATTCCACTTAAACCTTTTTTCAATAGCATGATTTTATTAGAGTCAGTTCACTGGACTTTCCCAAAAAGGTATTTAAGATCAAATAAAACCAGTGCTTGGAAAAATATCATTACAATATGAAAGCAGTTACAAAAACATTAGTACTGCAAAGTTTTATTTCAAATGGCTGAGCCTTCTGTAGCCCAGGTTATTGCAGTTCTACTTCCTCAGATACACTCACTGGAAAAATAAGGAAAACTGTCATCTTTGCACTTTTTGCTTTTTCTCAGAACAAAGATTCAATTTCAAGGCAGGTGGGTTTTTCCCCCCCAGATGCTCTCCATGAGAAAAGCAAAAGTCAATCCTTTTGTGCATAGACTTTTTTTCCTAAGCAAATGAGCAATTTTATTCTTACTTTGTCCATTACATTAAATTGTCCTTGTTGTGAATGATTCCCCTTGAATGAATCGAAGCTGAAAATTGATGCTCTTGTCCTGTTCTAGCCAATAAGACAGGACAATAGTAGATTCAGTTGCTGGCAATGCCTTGACTGGGTTTCTTACCTTTTCTTTGATTTCTTCCAAATATGTCTATTTAAACCACCCTTCTACAAAGAGTCTCAAGACCGATCACAATAGAAGCATAAGCTATGAATGTGGAGGATAAACTAGGAGATTTTAAAAAGTAAAATTAAGAAATTAACCTTTTGGTAGATCGAATGCCTACTAGAACAATCAGCTCTTCATAACAGGCCAGACATAATATCAAGGGGTATCTATCATAATATCTATCATAATATCAAGGGGTATCTATCATAACAGGCCAGACATAATATCAAGGGGTATCTATCCATCAGCAAAGTGAACACTGTTGGTAGAGCAGATTCTTTGTTCTCTATGCAACCCTTTTCTCAGCTCAGCTTATGTTTGTTATGGGCATCTCCCCAGCTCTTCAAAGTAAAATTTCATGAGAGAACTGCAGGGAGAAGGGCCAAAGAGATGTCCACACATACACAATGATTACTAGATCTCTACCAACTTCTTAATACAGACTAAATGGGAGCTTTATCATAAATCAAAATTATATAATTGCTAATGTGTGTGATTTTTATCATATCCACATGAGGCTATTTTAAATAACTACATCTGCTTAGATATTAGAAAATAAACACTAATACAATACAGCAGTGATCCCCAACCCCCAGTCTGTGGACCGGCACTGGTCCGCAGCATGCCAACAAGTGGGCCGCACAACAAGCAAAGCTCCATCCTCGGGAGGCAGTATTCAAAACCACACCCTCTCTGGTCCATGGAAAAACCTTTCTCCATGGCACCAGTCCCTGATGCCCCAAAGGTTGGGCACCCCTGCAATACAGGACCAAAAATCTATTCCAAATATTCAGCTTTGCTTTTCTAAAATTTTCAGGTACCACCCAGAGTCGTTGAGAGTTGGGTGGCATGCAAGTTTAAGATATTATTATTATTTCACAAAAATGTGAAATCACAGCTGCCCATTCTTCAGCTGATGTTGGCCTTCATATGCATCAATTCATTCTGACGTCCTAGGTTCCCAAGAACTTAAGATGTCATAATGTATTAGCACAGTATATGTGCAGAACCAAGCAATGGGACTTATTGTAATTAACTACTTGAAACTTTTTCAAGATTTGCTTCATCCAAGATTTTTTGGGTATGGCACCCAATGTGCCAATAGCCACTGGGACCACAATGGTCAGTTTATGTCATAATCTTTCAACTTCTGGAAATTGATATTTGTGATTTTCTCTAAGTCTCTGTCTTCTGTTATAGTATCCCCTGGTATTGCCAATTATCCACACTTTCTTTTTTTCCATCACAGTTAAATCTGATAAGTTATGTGCCTAAACTTTATCAGTTTGTATTCAGAAATCCCATTTTCAGCTACTTTCTCAACTCTATGTTCCACCATTTTTTTATTATAGGCCCATGATAATTTTTATAGATGTTCCAGTGAAGAATTATTATTATTCTCTCCTCTTCCTAGTTGACTTAAGATGGATTTTGATCTAAAGCTTTATAGACAATTATCTGAAGGTAAATTTCAAGAAAGTTTTAATAATAAATTCCAAATAATAAATTTCAAGACACATACATACAGCAATTATTATTTCAACAACTTAACTGTTAATCTTTATTTTAAAAAAGGGGGAAAAATGATCTCCCTCATAAACAGGTAAAGAAACCTTTTTAAGTTTAATGTTTAAGGAGTAAAAACAATACAACTTCCTAACAGTGAGGACAATTAACCAGTGGAACAGCTTGCCTTCAAAAATCATGGGTGCTCCATCACTGGAGGTTTTTAAGAAGAGGCTAGATCAGGGGTAGGCAACCTCGGCTCTTTTATGATTCATGGACTTCAACTCCCAGAATTCCTGAGTCAGACTCAGGAATTCTGGGAGTTGAAGTCCATGAGTCATAAAAGAGCCGAGGTTGCCTACCCCTGGGCTAGATAGTCTGAAATGGTATAGGTTCTCCTGCTTGAGCAGGGGGTGGACTAGAAGACCTCTAAGGCCTCTTCCAGTTCTATTGTATTCTAGTAACACAGTTGTTAAGTGAAACTGGTTTCTCGACTGACTTTGTTTACCAGAAGGTCACTCCGGGACACTGCAACCATCATAAATACAGGTCAGTTGCCAAGTGTCCATATTCTGATCACTTGACCATGGGGATGCTGTTTAAGTCTGAAAAACAGTCATAAGTCAAAAGGTTAAATAAGAAAAAGAAAAATGGAGAAAACTGATAAATAAATAAAGAAGAAATAAAGAAGTAGTTTCTGATTTTATATAAGCAGTTATAAAAGCATTTATATTTTATCCTGTCATATCCTTACTTCCTTCTTTCTAAATTCTAGCTCTTTTAACCATCGAACTGATAAATCACAGATAATCCTTCATGTTTTCTACATTTCTAACATGGATTTGAAGTACTAGAACTTCTGGTGTTATAAAGCAATAGTGCATCATTTTATAAAAAAATATCACTTTTAAATTTTAACAGAATGTGAATTTCAGCCTTTCAGCCTCTTATTTTCCTATTGAACCCATTTTATCTTACACCCTTACACCTTTCTTCCATTTCAAATGTTAGTAAAAGCTAGTATTTTTTAGCAATTACATGTTCATCTTTTGCAAGTAATTCTGTTTCAAATTCTGTCTTATATTGCTCAATTCCAAATGTACTTTTGTTTACTTTAAATCTTTCTCTTAACTGTACATATGAAAACCCTTGGAAATTAAATCCTTTGAAATCAATTGATTATTTTACCTTCATCTTATATTGTTTCCAGGGACAGCCAGGGTTTGTACCTATTCCATATTATCAGTAAGGCACTTCTAATATAATGATTTTTAAAGTCTGAATTAACTTTAACATTATTGTACTGTAAAAAAAAAAACCCATACCACCCAAATCTCATGCTCTTCTAATTCTAAAATTATTTTGATTGTCAGTAACACCCTTTCTTTCATCCAAATCAAACAACAGTCTGCAAACACCTATGGCAACACCTGCGGCCGGCGTCATCTTCCCTCCGTCCAGTGCGCTCCCACAGAGAGGGCCTCCTCAGGGTGCCTCCGATCAAGGAATGTCGATTGGTGGCCCCCAGGGGGAGGGCGTTCTCTGTGGGCGCGCCAGACCTTTGGAACCGCTTGCCGGTTGAGCTCCGAACGGACCCCGACCTTTGCTCCTTTCGGCGTGATCTCAAAACTTTTCTTTTTGAACAAGCTGGCCTGGTCTGATGGGTTGGGGCTGGGTTTTATAATCGGTTTTAACTTTTAATATGTATTAATTTATTACGGGCATTGTAGTTTAATTACTTTTTAATTTTTGTATCCTGGTTTTTATTATGTATTGCCCTGTTCACCGCCCTGAGTCCTTCGGGAGAAAGGCGGTATACAAATTAAATTATTATTATTAAACAGGTAGAGAAATCTCAGAAACAAAACTATTATTCTATAATTAAGTGGCTGTTCTACAGACACTTTGAACTATTATGCTTGGAGTAGTTTTCAAAGTTTATTTAGGATTCTTGCATTAGAGAGGGCTTCAGAACACATTGCCTCCCCCTTTAGTACTGTACTGCATAATCACTTCAGGAAAAGAGAAAGGAGCAAATGAATGTGTGCTTGGGTGTAAATTAAATGTAGTGATTTTAATTTTCTTAGCAACTAATGTATCATATGGTGCTTTTGTGTCATTTTTCTGTCTATTTAAAATTAGCATTTGTTATATATAGGCCATTTCAGAAAGATTTACATGATTTAATCATGTTCTTTTCTGAGCAATTATTTAAAGTCATCTGCAGGATCATTGTTTCCACTATACAATTTTATTTTTGTCTATTTAAACATGCATGCTGGGTTCCAGAGCATCATCAGCATTCTTAATTCTGATGAACAGATTTTATATGTGGATTTTAAAGTCCTCTCTTAAAAGGGCAGGTAACCGTTCTTATTACTTTTCTAAGTAGAGATACACTTAGAAAGTAAAGTCTTTATTGCTTCTTAAAAGGTGCAGTGCTCTGTGATAAATTCTCATATTTTGACTGTTAATATGTTTGAATGAAAATTATTTATACATTTTGGTGAGCTTGAGTGGTTTTCATTTGATTGCTGCCTCTGGAAATGAAAGCAGAGTAGCAAGAAATTTACATGTCATGCTGTGATGTATATCCAGATTATGAGATGATTGCTCAGTAGATGAACACCAAGTAAAATCATTTGCATCAAACTGTGACAACTGCAATTCCTGACAAGGCCTCTTAGTTTTGGGGGCTATTATCATTGTACAAGGATATAATCTATTGACAGCCTAGCTGTTTAATACATTAAAAGGCAGACAGTGGAAGAAATCTTAACAGTTTTCATTCACCACTGCACAAGGGTGCAGATCAAAAGTGAATTACATTTAACAATATGCATGTATGGTGATAAGATGCCTGACATTCATCAACCTGT
Organism: Vipera berus; assembly: GCF_964194415.1. Classification (NCBI taxonomy): domain Eukaryota; kingdom Metazoa; phylum Chordata; class Lepidosauria; order Squamata; family Viperidae; genus Vipera; species Vipera berus. Next base: position 69,147,760 of record NC_138204.1, read on the forward strand.
TTAGTCATGGTTAAACTGAGATGGGAAAGATCCAATATTACTGCCATATGTGGTCTGAAATAGAGACATGAGACTGAAAATTATATTATTGCCCAGTAGAAGTGAACAAACAGGACAAGACATTCTTCCTTAATCTTTCTTTGTTTTCTCTCCCAAACTTCCACTCACCAAAGAGAGAAACACCTGCCTTTATTTTGAACAAGCAACAGTTTCATCCCTAATGCACAGAAGCAAGAAAATCTTATATTTTAAATTATTGGACAGATAGAGGAGAAAAAACAGTTTGAAGTTTCCTTGTCCTGAACTTTCTTTCGGCTGTTGTTCCTGTACGTTAATTGGTTTATTTTTATTTTTTAAAAAATGGATATCCTTCTAAAGCACCCAGAATAAGTAAAAGTGGTGGTAGATATTTATATTTTCTCTCTGAAGAACAACTCTGAATTCTGCTTCAGAACAGAAGCTATTATGAAGGCCTGCAAGAGGACTTAAAAGTATTCTGGTGAATTTGCTCACAGACCTACAGTATTCTTGGTCTGCAAGGCCTGTTAAATTCACTACTGTATTTTCTGGATTGGGGCTAATATGCTGTCCTTAATCACCTTTGGTAGTGAGAATATGCATTCTTAAAAGGAAGCCAAATTATCTCTTGTTTTGCAGTGGAGTAGAAGAGGGAAACAATCTTCAGGGTTTATGCAATGAGTTAAATTCCATGGACTCTTCCCTTAAACGTGCACATATTTTTTACTCTTTCCCTTTCTTCTTCCTGTCAAAGTACCTGGCTTCCTCTTCAAAAAGTAAATTGGTTATCTTTGTTCTTATGAACAGAATATTCATGAGAACAATCTAAGGTTATACAGGTAGTCCTCATTTCGCCACCCCACCTAGGGCTGGCAACTTGGTTGCTAAATAGAAGGGTCACCAAGTGAAACACTTAACTTTTAATATCTTTTGCTTAACCATTTTAATTCTGCTTTTGACTTTGGTCGCAAAATTACTTTTTCATCACTGTTGTTAAATAGCGGGTTCTTTGGTGCAGGAATAAAGACGCGAAGCTGAGTACAGGATAACTCATTGTTTATTTTGTGCTGGAACTGTACTGGAGAAATGTCTGCAACTAGCTGCAATATATAGTCTAGCCCCTAGGCGGCAGCCAATAGGTTTTGAATCAACCATTGCCGCCTGGAGATAGGCAATTGCTGCACAGGAGACTTAAAGTCTGGGTTGTTGGGGAGCCGTTAGCTGCTCCAGCAACCCACGTGGTGTTTCGCAAGAGCCCAGTACATAACAACTGTTGTAACTGAACTGTCATTAAATGAGATAACTCCCACTGCAGCAGCCCTGGGCAAGCAAAGACAGACAGTAGGATGGAGTAGGTGGGCGGGCAGCTGCCCAGCACATCCGGCAGGCTGGATCACATGCCTGCCCACCACTCCTCTGCCTCCACTTGCTGCTTGGAGGGCCAGCCCAGCAGTCTCAGCGCTCAGACCTACCTGCACTACATGGGCTGTGGAGCCCCACAGTGCTCCAGCTGAGGGGTCTGCAGGCTGCAGCTACACACCATCACCCCCTCCCCATGCTCACCGCATCCTGTGCACATCACGGGGTGGTAGGGACCGGCTCCTCACTGTCTCCAGGGTGGCCCCATGGGCCAAATCTGGGCCCATCGTGGGCCAGATTCAGCCCACAGGCCTTGTATTTAACATATCTGCTCTAACCATAATAAAAACAGTATTAGCATCTATAAATTTAGTTTCTTAGTCTGGTCTGTCTTGAAGGACTGACACCTATATATCCTCTCTAGTATTCCAAGAAGTCTCCCTCTTCTTTTTCTGGATCTCTCTGGATATTCCCATGATGCCCTTCACTACCCCCTGGGAATTGGCTCTGCGACCGTCGTGAGAGGACGGTGGTCGGCCTGCCCGGGGGGTTCACCCAGCTGAGTAGCAGTAGCTGGGTGGAGGCCTGGGACACCTATTTATCCTCTGTCTAGATCCTCCTTATGGACTATCGATTATGGACTGCCTTTTATCTGGACTGCTCCTTATGCCTTATTTTAAATACTCTTTCACGGACTTGTTCGCCCTCAGGGGTGCTCCCCCTTCCTGGGTGCGACCCGCCTTTCTAGCCGCTGATAATCTCGAGGAAGGGCCCATTTATTGGGACCCTGAGAGATGGCTGGGCACGGGTAGGGGCCTTCGACGTAAACCCAACAAGAGGCCCCTGGTTAGTTTTTTGTCAAAAAATTTTGGGGGGTTAGGGAGGGGGAGGGTACTTCTTTTGGTTGTTTGGACAAGGGGGGCAGTCCAACAACCTTTGTTCAGGCCAGTGCCGAGGTAGATCGCGGAGGGGAGGAGCGGGGGTCGGTTGCCTCTGGGGCCCCAGGGCTGGTCGTGGGATTACCGATTCCCACGACGTCAGGGAATGGCAGCAGGTGTAGGAACAGAGGGCCGTATCGATCTCAGGGAAGGCCTCTCCACTGCTTACAAGCGGTGAGGCACTCCGACCCTCTGGTTCCGCCCCGAGGTCCCGGGAGTGAGGATGTGCAGCCTCCTGAGCTCCGGCTGGTGTACTTGAATGCCAGGTCTGTCGCTAACAAAGCTCCTCTCGTCCGTGATTTGGTCGAGGGTGAGCAGGCGGACCTGGCTTGCATCACGGAGACTTGGTTGGGCCCAGAGGGCGGGATTCCTCTGGTTGATCTTTGCCCACCAGGTTTCCGGGTGCTACACCGGCCTCGGGCTCAGGGTAGGGGTGGGGGTGTGGCTGTTGTTATGAGGGAGACCTTGTGTCCGCGGGAGGCCACCGTTCCCCAGATAGTCGGGTGTGAGTCTCTCTTTTTGAGATGCGGCCCTGGTGCGCAGTTGGGCTTGCTGCTGGTGTACCTTTCGCCTAGTCACGCAGCAGCAGTCCTGCCTGAGCTTCTCGATGTCCTCTCTGGGTTGGTGATTGAGTTCCCGAAACTTATAGTTTTGGGGGACTTCAATCTACCATCTCTGGGAGGATCATCTGAGTTAGTGTTCTGAACCAGCCTGCTACCGGCCTTGCAATAAGGCAAACCCCTGTTCAAACAGTAGAGACTGGAGAGCGTCTAAGGCTGGAAAGCGTCTGCCAAGATTTATTACTCAAATAACAGAACAAGAAACAAAAACACTGGAACTTGAATCCTCAAACGGAAGGGTTGCTTTCAGCAACCAGCCCTTCCCCAAACACTCCTTTTATTTAGAGATCAGGGCGTGGCCTCCCTGTGCCTCCTCCCGAGGAGTCCCACAGCCTTTCTCTGTTTGGTCCTGCTCGACTGCCTCCTGCGTCGGGCGTCCTTGAACAAGGCCAGCTGTGGGTCATCATCCTCCGCACTATCGGGCTCACGCAGCTGAGAAGAGGGCCCCGGCTGAGGGCTCTGCGAAGCCTCCAAACCATCATCAGCCGGTTCGTCTTCCACACACTCCTCCTCCCCCTCATCTGAGTCATCCGACACATCTGAGCCGGCTGCCGGACCCACAGGCTGGCCCTGAGTCACAACACTATCCCGCACCGCAGGGCCCTTCCCCCGGGGCTGCCGATCCGGATGCGGTCGGGATGGGAATTGTTCGTGAAAAGCAGTCACCAACGCAGGGGCATGAACGGCGGTCGCGTCTTCCCATGTGAAGTCCTCCGGCCCGTACCCTTTCCACTCGATCAGGTACTGGAAGCGACCTTTCAGCCAACGGGAGTCCCTGATGCTGGTGACCTCGTACTCAGGGGTGCTGCCTCCATCACGAGGTCCTGATGGGGGAGGTTCCGCTTGGCGAAGTGGACAAGCCGGTTGTTCGGGGACCAACAAGGACCGATGGAAGACGGGGTGCACGCGCAGGGAACGTGGCAGAGTTAAACGATAGGCGACCGGATTGATGACAGCCTCGACTGGGAACGGTCCAAGGTAACGGTGGTCCAGCTTCCTCGCCGGCCGTGTGGATGGTAGGTTCCTGGTGGACAGCCAGACCCGATCCCCCACCGATAGTGGAGGCGTATCCCTTCTCGACCGATCGGCGAACCTCTTGTAGTCGGCCTTGGCCTTCTCCAGCTGCCGTCGCACCAACCGATGGATCGCCTGTAACTCCGCCATGAAGTCGTTCGCTGCCGGCTCCGGTGAGTCCACGGGAGAAAGGGGGAAAAACCAGGGGTGATAACCCACATTGGCCAAGAACGGTGTCATCTGCGTGGAGGTGTGCTGCGAGTTGTTAAAGGCAAACTCGGCTATGGCCAAATAGTCCACCCAATTGTCCTGCTGCAGGTTAACGTAGCAGCGCAGATACTGCTCTAAGATACCGATGACCTTCTCGGTACCCCCGTCAGTTTGAGGATGATGCGCGGACGAGAGGCAAACCTTAATGTCCAACGCACGCATCAACTCCTGCCAGAAGCGGGCTGTAAACTGGGCCCCCCCTATCGGAAACGACTCTATCGGGAAGGCCGTGCAGCCGAAACACCTGTTGGATGAACATGCGACTAGTGGCGCGAGCTGACGGTAAGCCGCGACAGGGGATGAAGTGCGCCATCTTGGTCAGCATGTCCACCACCACAAACACTGTCATGAAGCCGGAGGATGGGGGTAGATCCGTCAAAAAGTCCATGGACACAGCCCCCCAGGGTCTCTTGGGTGTTGGCAAAGGCTGCAGTAAACCAGGCGGGGCCCCTGTCGCTGACTTGGCCTGCCTGCATGGGATGCAGGAGGTGACATAAGACTGGACATCGTGTCGGACTCGGGGCCACCAGAAGGTACGGGAGACCAGGTTCAGAGTCTTGAACAGGCCAAAATGCCCCGCAGCCGGGTTATCATGACACTGGCTGAGGACGAGTCCCCTGAGTGGCCCTCCCGGAACATAGAGCCGGTCACGATAATACAAAAGTCCATCCGTGACCGACCAAGGCGAATCTGGCCCCACCTCTTCCTTCCGCTGAGCCACCCACGCCTCCTGCTGCTGCGCCTCCCGGATCCGAGCCCGTATATCAACCGGCTCCCGCACCGCAGCAAAAGACTCGACGGGGATCACTGTCCTGGGCAGAAGCTTGTCTTCCACTCGGGTGTATTCGGGCTTCCTGGACAGAGCATCCGCTCTCTGATTGTGCCCGCTTGGTATGTACCGCACCCGGAAGTCAAACCTCGCAAAGAAAAGGGACCACCGGATCTGGCGTTGGTTCAAATTCCGAGCGGTCTGCAGGCTTTCCAGATTCTTGTGGTCCGTCCGGACCTCGATTTGATGCTGCGCCCCCTCCAGATGATGCCTCCAAGCCTCGAACGCCGCCTTGATGGCCAGCAGCTCCTTCTCCCAGATGGTATAGTTGCGCTCCGAGGGGTTCAATTTCCGAGAGTGATACGCGCAAGGGAAAAGGGTACTGCTGGGCGTCGTTGCCTGGAGTAACACGGCCCCAATGGCAATGTCGGAGGCGTCCGCCTCCACGACAAACGGCCGTTGCGGGTCAGGATGCTTCAAGATGGGCTCCTTCATGAAGGCGTCCTTCAAAGCCTGGAACGCCTGTTGTTCGGGGGCGTTCCACTGGAACCGAGTCTTCTTCTGCAGGAGCCGGGTGAGGGGGGCTGTCAAGGCAGCAAAGCCAGGGATGAATGTTCGATAGTAGTTGGCAAATCCAAGAAGTCGCTGAACATCCTTCACGCGACGCGGGGGTTGCCAACTCTGCAACGACTCAACTTTACTCGGCTCCATGGCGATGCCCTCAGGAGAAATGCGGTGACCCAGGAAATCGATGGTCACCTGGTAGAACTGGCACTTCTCCAACTTGGCAAACAGCCGATGTTCCCGGAGGCGCTGCAGGACCTGACGGAGATGCTGATGATGCGCTTCACGCGACGGGGAGTAAATCAGGATGTCGTCCAGATAAATCACGACAAACTGGTCCAACAGATCTCGAAAGATGTCGTTCATAAAATGCTGAAACACAGCGGGGGCGTTGGTCAGGCCAAACGGCATCACCGTGTACTCGAAATGTCCATAGCGAGTACCAAACGCCGTCTTCCACTCATCACCCGACCGAACCCTGACGAGGTTGTAAGCTCCACGCAGGTCCAGTTTCGTGAAGATCTTAGCCTCCCGGAGTCGGTCCAAGAGCTCGGGGATGAGGGGCAGCGGGTAACGGTTACGCACCGTGATGGTGTTGAGTTTCCGGTAGTCACAGCAAAGCCGTAACTCGCCCGACTTCTTTTTGACGAAGAGCACGGGCGCAGACACTGGCGAGGACGAGGGCCGGATGAAACCACGAGCCAAATTCTTTGTCAGGAAGTCCCGCAATGCAGCCAACTCGGGCTCCGACATGGAGTACAAACGCCCCACTGGGAGAGGCGCATCAGGGACTAGATCAATGGAGCAGTCATAGGGCCTGTGCGGGGGTAATTGATCCGCCTCTGACTCGCTGAACACATCAGCAAAGTCGGACAGTTCGGGAGGCAAGGAAACCCCTGGGGAACCCTCCACCTGGCCGGCACAGATATGGCGGGTGTGGTCCACGCACTGCAAACTTGGGAAGGTGACCAAGTTCTGAGACCAATAGATCTGTGGATCATGCGCTCGGAGCCACGCCAGTCCCAAGACCACGGGGAAGTGCAGATCCGAAGTGATGTAGAACTGGATGGCCTCCACATGGGAACTGATGGCCATACACACTGGTTGCGTGGCGGCCGTAATAGGCCCGGACAGGAGCATTCGACCATCGATAGTCTCCACTAGCATGGGCGGATCCACCGGACACTGGGGAACAGCCCATTTGGCCACAAAGGCCGAGTCCATAAAGTTTGTGGTAGCCCCAGAGTCAATTAAGGCATGGACCGGAATCCCCTCTGGCTTGCCAGGAAGGATCAGACGTGCCTCCAAAATCAAATGCCGTGGAGGTTCACAGGCACCGTCGGAACGGCGTCGCTCGGTGTGGTCGTTGTGGGTCGCCCGATCTATCACACCGTCTAGATCGGGCTCGGGCCGTTTCCCGACAGCAAAGTAGGGGACTTTCTCGGGGCAGGCTTGGTCACTGATGCCCGCTGACGCTTCTTTGGGCAAGAAGCAGCCAAATGTCCAGGGTCCCCACAGTAAAAACACAACCCCCCCGATCGTCGTCTGTCCATTTCCGTCACCGATAGACGGGACCTGGCGGCACCCAGCTCCATTGGCTCCTCCCTCTGGACTGGGGGCTCACGCACAACAGGGGCGGCAGGGGTCTGTGGGGTGGCACGGCGACTCTTTCGCTGCTGCAGCCGGGCATCGATCCGCAGACAAAGATGGATCAGCCCATTCAGGTCTGAGGGAATGTCCACGCGGGCCAGCTCATCCAACATCTCCTCCGACAAGCCATCCTGGAAGGCATCCACGAGCGCAGCCTCATTCCAGGCGGAATCCTGGCTAAGCAGCCGGAAATCGCTGATATAGGCCTGTAGGGGGCGCTGACCCTGCCTCAGAGCTTTCAGGCGTCGGGTGGCAGTCTGCGCCTTAATTGGGTCCTCGTACATGAGGCGCATATGGTCACAAAACCCCCCAAAGTTATCCAACAAAGGGCTAGGTTGTGCCAGCAGAGGCGTGCCCCAACGAGCTGCATCCCCCGACAGAAGGCTTAACACGAATCCCACCTTATCCCGGTCAGTGGGGAAATCAGCTGCTCTCACGCTGATAAAAAGCTGGCATTGTCCCAGGAAGGCAGGAAACAGTTCTGGATTGCCAGCAAATTTATCCGGCATAGCTATCTGACATTTCCTCCTGGGTGGGGGTGCAGCATGTACCTGAGCTTGCAGTTGAGCCACCTGAGCTGCCAGCAAAGTGAGTTGCTGGATGAGCTGAGCATTCTCGGCACGTAGCTGCTCCATCGTAGTAGTAAGGGGTGGGAGGCTGAAAGCAAACTGTTCTGAACCAGCCTGCTACCGGCCTTGCAATAAGGCAAACCCCTGTTCAAACAGTAGAGACTGGAGAGCGTCTAAGGCTGGAAAGCGTCTGCCAAGATTTATTACTCAAATAACAGAACAAGAAACAAAAACACTGGAACTTGAATCCTCAAACGGAAGGGTTGCTTTCAGCAACCAGCCCTTCCCCAAACACTCCTTTTATTTAGAGATCAGGGCGTGGCCTCCCTGTGCCTCCTCCCGAGGAGTCCCACAGCCTTTCTCTGTTTGGTCCTGCTCGACTGCCTCCTGCGTCGGGCGTCCTTGAACAAGGCCAGCTGTGGGTCATCATCCTCCGCACTATCGGGCTCACGCAGCTGAGAAGAGGGCCCCGGCTGAGGGCTCTGCGAAGCCTCCAAACCATCATCAGCCGGTTCGTCTTCCACACACTCCTCCTCCCCCTCATCTGAGTCATCCGACACATCTGAGCCGGCTGCCGGACCCACAGGCTGGCCCTGAGTCACAACACTTAGCTCGGGGGTTCAGGGCTTCCATGACGGCCATGGACCTGACGCAAGTAATTTCGGGACCGACTCATGTGGGAGGCCACACCCTTGACCTGATTTTCTTATCTGGACGGTGGTTAGATGATCTTGGTGGGGGCTCCCCAATTGTTATGCCCCTGTCATGGACCGATCATCATCTCCTGCGGTTGGTCTTCCGTTTTGCCACCCCCTGCCGTGGGTGTGTGGAACCAATTAGATGGTACCGCCCCAGACGCTTGATGGATCCCGAGAGGTTCCAGGCAGCGCTGGGGTCCCCACCTGCCTCCTTCGCTCACAGCTCGGCAGATGCCCTAGTGGAAGCCTGGGAAAGGGCAGCCACTGAGGCTCTTGACCGAGTTGTACCCTTGCGGCCCCTGACCCAGTGCAGATCCCGTCGAGCTCCATGGTTTTCCGCGGAGCTCCGGGAGATGAAGCGTCGGAGACGGGGCCTAGAGAGCGGTTGGAGATCCAGCCGATCCGAATCCTACCGATTGCGACTAAGAGCCTATATTAGGTCTTATCTCGCTGCGATAAGGGTGGTGAGGTCTAATCACTTTGCTACCCTTATCGCGTCCGCAGATAATCGCCCGGCCGCCCTGTTTAGGGTGACTCGCTCCCTCCTTAATCAAGAGGTGAGGGAGGAACCCTTGCAGGGTCGTGCCGAGGAGTTTAACCAACATCTGTCGGACAAAATCACTCGGATTCGGACCGGTCTGGACTCTGACTGGGCAGAGTCTGACGATCAGGACACGGGCGGTCTTGTCGATATCACCTGGGAGGAGTTTGATTCTGTGACTCCGGAGGAAGTGGACAGGATTATGGGGAGGCTGAGCTCCACCACATGTTTATTGGACCCGTGCCCTTCCTGGCTGGTCTATGCAGCCCGGGAGAGGACACGCAGCTGGTTCCAGGCAGTTATATCGGCTTCTTTGAGTGAGGGTAGCTTCCCTGCCGTCTTGAAAGAGGCGGTGGTGAGGCCTCTCCTCAAGAAGCCTGCCTTGGACCCAGCTGTATTGAACAACTTTCGTCCGGTCTCCAACCTTCGCTTTCTTGTGAAGGTTGTTGAGAGTGTGGTGGCACATCAGCTCCCTCTGGTCCTGGATGAAGCGGATTATCTAGACCCGTACCAATCGGGTTTCAGGCCCGGGTACAGCACGGAGACGGCATTGGTCGCGCTGGTGAATGATCTCTGGAGGGCTCGGGACAGGGGACATTCCTCTGTTCTAGTCCTATTAGACCTCTCAGCGGCTTTTGATACCATCGACCATGGTATCTTGCTGCAGCGTCTCAGGGGACTGGGAGTGGGAGGCACGGTTTTACAGTGGTTCTCCTCCTATCTCCAGGGACGTTCGCAGTCGGTGTTGACAGGAGGGCAGAGGTCGACCGCGAGGTCTCTCGTTTGTGGAGTTCCCCAGGGGTCGGTCCTCTCGCCTCTCCTGTTCAACATCTATATGAAACCGCTGGGTGAGATCATTCGTGGCTTTGGAGTTGGGTATCATCAGTATGCTGATGATACCCAGCTTTTCCTTTCGACCCCAAACCACCCCAGTGATGCCCTCAACATGATGTCCCGTTGCCTGGAGGCCGTTCGGGTCTGGATGGGGAGGAACAGACTTCAACTCAACCCCGACAAGACTGAGTGGCTTTGCATACCTTCATCCCGGGCCAATTTGGATATTCCATCTCTCTCCATGGGGGGTGAACTATTACCCCCCGTAGATAGGGCTCGCAACTTGGGAGTCCTCCTAGATTCACGGCTTACCTTGGAAGATCACATAGTGGCTGTGACTAGGGGGGCTTTCGCCCAGGTTCGCCTGGTGCGCCAGTTGCGGCCCTATCTAGGCCGGGATGATTTATGCACGGTCACTCACGCGCTCGTGACCTCTCGTCTGGACTACTGCAACGCTCTCTACATGGGGCTGCCCTTGAGGACCACCCGGAGGCTCCAACTGGTACAGAATGCAGCCGCGAGAGTTGTGGTGGGAGTCTCCCGATACTCCCATGTTACACCTCTCCTCCGTGAGCTGCATTGGTTACCAGTTGTCTTCCGGGTGAGATTCAAGGTACTAGTAATGGTGTTTAAAGCCCTACATGGCAGGGGTCCGGAGTACCTCAGGGAACACCTGCTGCCGGCATCAATCTCCCTGCGCCCTGTGCGTTCCCACAGAGAGGGACTCCTCAGGGTGCCACCGATCAGAGAATGTCGATTGGTGGCCCCCAGGGGGAGATCCTTCTCTGTGGGCGCTCCGGAACTATGGAATCAGTTACCGGTAGAGCTCCGGATGGCGCCCGATCTTCGCTCCTTTCGCCGCGATCTAAAAACATTTTTATTCGAACAAGCCGGCCTGGCCTGATGGGGGATTGGTGGGGTTTTTATTGCTGTACTTTTGGGGTTTTTATAAATGCATTGTATTAATTGTTTTTAATGGGCAACTATTTAATCTTCTTTTAATATTTGTAACTTCGCATTTTATTCTTGCCCTGTTCACCGCCCTGAGTCCTTCGGGAGAAGGGCGGTATAGAAATATTAATAAACTAAACTAAACTAAACTAAACTACTGCATGGAGAGTATGGACTGTGAAGAGAATGTCTGTGTATCAAAAATCATTTTCATCAAAGAAATGGTTGTTTTATTTTGTATAGGCAGATTTGTTCAAGAAGAACAGTGGGTAGGAAGAAACTCTACTGTATCCTAATGAGTAGTATTAAGAAATTAAATGGTTCCTTAATGGAAGTCCTAACAGGAAGAAGGTGTAAGAATTACCTGCTCAGAATAAAAAAAAATATGAAAGGACACAGCTCTTGAACAAGGGCAAATTAAACCTACTTTAGAGATAATACCGGTAGTTTCTTTTTTCCTTTCCTGAGCATCTAAGACAATAAATAACAAATATCTAAAATGTGTCATGTTTTCTATGTAATATGAGTATCTACAACAGTTTACAGAGAAGATTATAATCACTTAGTTATAGCAGTCTCTGGTGCTGTGTAAATCAAATCAATACACTCAACAGTCCTGTGAATAAATTGCAAACTCATTGCACGCCTTATCATGTTATAATTATCTGAGTTGAAGTGTAGTGTGTGTGTTTATATAATTATGCATACATACTTATTTCTTGCTATGCATTCATTTTGTACTGTTCCATGTGGATAAGGTGAATAGATGTACAATATACAATGTTCTCAAGGTATTTTCATCCTAGGGTATAATATATATATAGGTTATAATTATATTATAATAATGTATTATTATTTTATAGCCAGAAAGAGAAACCTACAAAAAATCTAATTATAAATGTAGAAATTTTATCTGTTGTAGACATATTTTACTGAAATTACAGCTGACTTTCGCCGAGGATCAGAATTTATATGGTCATCTCACCATTTTTTTTCTTTTACTTTGAGAAAGAGAGACAGAGTTTCTTAATACTTAGCAACAATACTCGCTTGGATTAAGCTCCATTTTGAGGTTTAATGCTAGACTATGGAGTTCCCAACCTGGTGCCCTTTCACCAGGCTGAAATTAGAGTAACATGTCTGGAGAGCACCAGTTTGGGGAAGAAGATTGTATTAATGGGTTGTTTTACTGGATTCCATCCATTTATCTTGCAGTGAAGCAGCACAGTTAATTAAATATTTAGCCAAGAGCAGATGAGCTTTGCATAGTAATCTGAATAAGAAATTCAAATTCCTCTACTTTGCAAGCAGTACAGATAACACGGTTTTAAGAATTTTGTAATGTCCATAATAAAGAGAGAAAGAGCAATCACAAAATCCATAATCATCACCAAATGCCAAGAAACGTAACATGTATATTATTCATGAATTTTGCAGACAGAAATGTTTGATACTTATTCAATATTTTGACTTATTTAAAATCCCGCCATCTAAGCCTCCACATGATAATTCTGTATTATTTTTACTGCCTTCCTTATCACTGTGTTAACTTCCCTGCCCTATAACAACAAAGTTATATATCTCTAATACCAAAGTTTATGTCATCCCTCAATTCTCAAATGCTTAAAACTATCTGTAGGGCTTGTAGACAAAAATTAGGCAATACTGATTTGTGGTAGGCTGGAAAATAGAACATAAACTACTACTTTCTCTACCCTACTGTGGAAAGCTATTTTACAAGGTTGTTTTTTTTAATTGCAACAGAAAAGCAGGTCCTTTTTTTCACTCAGCAGGATTCCCAGGACTGAGGCAGGATTGTGGAAATGGCAGCTCATTCACCCACTATCTCATGTTCCTCTGTCTCTCATCTCTTTTCAGTGTCCTCATCTCTCTTCCCTTTTTTTTCTTCTGCCTAGGCCAGGGGTAGGCAACCTTGGCTCTTTTATGACTCGTGGACAGCTGGTTCAGGAATTCTGGGAGTTGAAGTCCACGAGTCATAAAAGAGCCAAGGTTGCCTACCCCTGGCCTAGGACAAGCAAGTACACACGCATACTCATGAATTTCTCTCACCCTTATTACCAGCAATTTTCTTCCTCACTTTTCTTCAATTATTCAAAAAGTTTGGGCGCACTACAGAGTAAAGCTTTAATCACATCTATGAGCCTTCTGTGAGAGAGAGGACATGATGGATTGGGTTGGGTTGGATTAAGTCAGGATCAAGCATCTGCTTAATTTCTTAAAAGCAGTTATGAGGACCTCAGTCTATCCACGCTCAAGACTATGAAGTCCTGGATCTTTATCTGGGATTCCAGACCTTCTACCAACCCCTAATTTTTCCTTTCTGGTCACACTGCTAATGCACAGCCCTCCTTAAATGATATTATAAATGTGTTGGAGAATAGCTCCAAGTTAATAAGGCCTGAAATTTTCTAGAGGCCAGGCTTAAAGCTTTACAGCATTTACTCTATTACCTGTTTTGTTGTTCTTGGTGTTGTTGTTGTTGTTTGAGTCACCCAAAATCATCCACAAAACTGCACTGGGTAGAATGGTAAGATTGGAGATATTTAACATGTGACACTGTGGCTGAACAGAAGTTCAGAAGATGAATCTAGACTCTCAATAACATGTGCCCAAGCAGGACACTTATTTAATACATGATAAATAGTATAGGGACACGGTGGCTCAGTGGGTTAGGACGCTGAGCTTGTCAATCAGAAGATCGGCAGTTTGGCGGGTCGAATCCCGAGTGCCGCGTAGCAGAGTGAGCGCCTGTTACTCGTCCCAGCTTCTGCCAACCTAGCAGTTCGAAAGCATGTAAAAATGCAAGTAGAAAAATAGGGACCACTATGGTGGGAAGGTAACAGCGTTCCGTGCGCCTTTGGCGTCTAATCATGCCGGCCACATGACCACGGAGACGTCCTCGGACAAGTGCTGGCTCTTCGGCTTTGAAACAGAGATGAGCACCGGCCCTTAGAGTCGGAAACGACTAGCACGCATGTGCGGGGGAACCTTTACCTTTTTTAAATAGTGGTAGCTTTTAGGGAGATGACTGCCCAGTGAAAAGTAGAAAGAGAATAGCAATAAGCAAGCTGGCATTTATTCTTTATGTAGCTATATTTGTTCCTCAAAGTCAGCCTATAAGACTATTAGCATTAAAATAAATGATTCAAAGCTTTCTAGAGAACACAAGGGTGGGGGGGAAATCTTTCCAGCATTATAACATGACAGTCTACGATGGAGTACAAAAGAAGGCTGTCATTTTTCCTTCAATTACAAAAGGCAAATATTTATTATTTATAAGTATTCACCTTGTGTAGGCTTAAATGTTATTTATGAACCTGTTGCATAGTGATTTTCAATGTAACTCATTATTTTTAGCCTTAGGGTGTTGTAAAGGAGCATGAATATATTTAATGACACTCTGCTAGTCAGCGCAATTACACTGTAATCATTATGTAAAATGTGCTATTAATTAAACCAATTTCTACTTAGAACATTCTCCTCTGCAGGCTTAATCTTAATCTCCTGCAATCTTTTTCTCTGTTTTTCACCTATTAATTATACAATCACTTTTTAAACTTAATACATATATTTTGGGGTTTTTCCCCCCTTCTTCCAAAGCCAGCTGCTTCCTTTTTTTTAAGCACGAGGATCAATTAATCTTGTGTATGTCTGTCTATAGCTAGATATAGATATTATTTTAGACAGGTACAAATATAGATCCCAGGGGAAGCTAAAGATCAGTTGTGTTAGCTGAGAATATCTCTGTGACGGCTCTAATGGTATCTCTAATGATACAGCTATCCTCTACTATGGTAATTTTGTAAATCTAATTAAGCTAGGTGTATTATTATTATTTCTTTAAAAAAATCTTGTTCATTCATTCTGCAAGATGGAAAAAAATGCAATATTTTTCTCCCAAGTAACAGACAAAACATTTGCCCATTTAAATTGCTTTGCAGAGTTATTTCCAGCTCACCACAGATTTATTTCTAGTTCAACTTTGTGCAAGTTCTTAAATGACGACAGAAACCAGGCCAGGAAATACCCCACTTACCCCTTCCTCTGTCGTTTCAAACCACAACCACTGCAGTACTGTGGAAAGTTGGATTCTCTCCTCAGCCTGATGCTTCCAAGTAGAGACAGTCCTTGACTTGCAACAGTTCATTTAGTAACCGTCCTTGACTTACAACAGTTCATTTAGTTACAATGGCACTGAAAAAAAGTGATTTATGACCATTTTTCACACCTATGATCATGGCAGCATTGCCATGGTCACGTGATTTACATTCAGATGCTTGACAATTGGTTCATATTTGTGAGGGTTGCAAGTGACCCAGGGTCATGTGATTCCCTTTTGCAATTTTCTGACAAGCAAAGTCAATGGGGGAGCCAGATTCATTTAACAACCATGTTACTCACTTAACAGCTGCAGTGATTCTCTAAACAATCGTGGCAAGGAAAGTCATAAAATGGGGCTAAACCGACTTAACAAATTTGTCACTTAGCAACATAAATTTTGGGCTCATTTTGTGGTCGTAAGTCGAGAACTACCTGTATGTTGGACTACAAACCTTGGGGGCAATAGGAGTTGAGGCACACTAATTTGGGGAGACTGTTTTTTCCCCATGTGACTGTGAGAAAGTTGCAGATATAATTCTCGGAATTAGTTCTAAACAGACAGAAGAAGAATCGTTCGTCATGATGTAAGCAAGGGAAATCTTTACACGTTCATTTTCACATTCATTTTGCAAGACTCCTTTTTAACTCTGTCTCTCCAGAAAGGTTTGATGCAAGGACATTGGATGGAATAGGTTGCAGGGACAGACTTCTGTAAAGTCTTCAAGTAGCACACTGCAACTAGTTGCTTTCTACTACTGTATTGTTGGTTTAGGTCAGGGGTAGGCAACCTTGGCTCTTTTATGACTCGTGGACTTCAACTCCCAGAATTCCTGAGCCAGCATAAAAGAGCCAAGGTTGCCTACCCCTGGTTTAGGTCAATGCTGTGTTGTTGTTTTTTCCTGACCACTCCAGAACCACAGGAAAGAGTCTCACTCAATTAACAATCAAAGACAAAACTGGATGTACCAATCACTTCGTAGTACCGAGGATAATAATAATAAAGTTGGAAGGGACCTTGGAGGTCATCTAGTCCAACCCCCTGCTCAGGCAGGAAACCCTACACCATTTTGGACAAATGGCTGTCCAGTCTCTTCTTGAAAACTTCCAGTGTTGGTTCCATTCCTGAGAATTAATTCGGTTTATGATTGTGCTTATCGGCTTCTCCTAGGCCTGTGCTGGAGGGGCTTTAATTTGCCTTAGTGAAGTGCTTTGCACCAAAAGGAGATTACGGTATATTAATCTCCTTAAAGAAGTTCTGTCTTGGCCTGAGAGCATTCTCTGAAATCTCCAACAATTGGAAGTGCTTGTAACCAAGAGGTGACTTCACTTTGTTTATTTGAAGGAGGGACTACAGTTGTGAAATAGCATTGAAGAGAGTGATGGGATTCACTTAAACCAGTAGCTAATTTTTTGTTGCCCAGGCCCAGAATGGACTTCTGGAAGCGGCATCCACACAGAGAACCGGTTGTTCACATATTTGAATCTCACCACTGATTGAAGGGGTCCTTCATTTGAAGCAAAACACCCACTCAAGGCTTCACTAAGCCCTAATGTATAATGTCTGAAGACATTTGGACACATTTGAGCTGGGCATCTTAAATTCTGTACTACATAACTCCCTTGAGGGAAAATAAATAGCAAATAGCAAACAGCTCCGCTTGGATCAGAATTGTGTAAATTGTACCTTAGTGTTGCTTGAAATCTCTATTATCAATGAATCGTTCTGTTTTGCTTTCTTGTATATTTGAATGTCAAGATATTTCTATCTCACTTCTGAAGAAACTTGTGAATTTTGTTAAAGTTTTATATCTACAGATACCTTCTACCTTGAACAGTATATATAGCTCTTTCCAGATGAGAAACCCATTAAGAAAAGAGAAAGAAAAAGTTGTAACCTTAAATCAGCACTAGAAATGTGACTAAATAGCCTGTTATTAAAATTCAGCCTTTTAGGACAGTATTCTGCATATTCTATTCCGACAAATCTGACAGTTCTGTTTTTTGTCTCACCTGGATATTTGGCATCTTATGTTCTTTCAGACCCTTTTTTAAAAAAAAATTTCAACCAGGCCAAACGTCTTCTTATGACAGCAAGACTTTGGCACTTGCCAAATTATGAAATGTACATTTCTAGAACTGTGTTGTGCAATGATTTTATTCTAAACTTGATCTGGTCCCCAGATCTATAGCAACTACATGTGCCATGCCAATTCAAAGCCATGTTTCTTTTCTTGATATAATAAAGGAAAAATTCAGTATTTTTCTAAGTGAAATTTAGACCTTGAGCATTTAGATTATAAAAAAAATATGTCCTTTTTTGTGAAGGCAGTCAGGGCTGACTAGCACATTGTGTTGTGTGAGGTAAAGGACAAATTGTATCTTACACATATCCATATATAGCATCTGTTAAGGCTTTTGATTGTCTATTTAAACTCTGGAATAGAGAGCAACATAATGTAAGGCTTATAAAAAGAAAGGTTAAAATAGAACAAGAGAAAAAGATTAGAAGTTTGAGGGGAAAGAATTGCTCTCTGAGATGGCAATCTCAGCTTTTCTAACTGCAAAGCTTTATTGCTGATTTGCAAAAACTGGAGCTGGTGGCAAGAACCATAGCTATATACTGGATCTAGAAAATTGGATCTAGAAGCAAGACAGAAAAATAAAAAATATATATCATTTATTGTCAACTAAAATCCTAAGCTTGCCCTCTCATCTCAATCCATCCCTTCATTCAAAGACAGAGGATTGGAAAAAAAGAGGCAGATGCCACAAAAACCACTTTTCTTTTCTTTTCTTTTCTTTTCTTTTCTTTTCTTTTCTTTTCTTTTCTTTTCTTTTCTTTTCTTTTCTTTTCTTTTCTTTTCTTTTCTTTTCTTTTCTTTTCTTTTCTTTTTCTTTTCTTCTCCCTCAATCATTCCCCCCAGTCATTCTTCAGACCATGCTTTGAACAATACCAAAGAATGGAAACAACACGGAAACTTCAGATTGCATTAAAATGGGTGCTGCAAATTGCACAATGCTCAAGAGAAGTGTGATAGACATGCAATTCAAGGCACCTTAATTCTGTTTTTAAAAAAGGCCAAAAGGGGGAAATTGTGTATCTTCTTCCTTATAGAATGCAAGGGTATTTTCCCTAGGACTAGGATGACCCTGCCGCATAAAGAAAATAAAACCATTCGTTTTGAATAGAATTTAGGGTTGCAACTTTGGATTGCAAGTACATGTTAATAAGGGGTACAATATTTGCAAAGATTGGATGACATTTAATGTATTTCTGGATCATTACCTAATACATCAGCTATATCTCTGGAAAAGAAAATGGAGAAAATACAGGCGCTTGCGTGTATAAGCATAAACCTTTCCCTTTACTCATTTTTCACAAATAAATGAATTTATGAAGTCAGAAAGTTGAGGTAAACCATCAAACATAAATCTAACATTCTGGGCAAAAATAATACAAAGCAGATATATAGGGCTTATCTATATTAAATTAAAGGGACGCGGTGGCTCAGTGGGTTAGGATGCTGAGCTTGTCAATTAGAAGGTCGGCAGTTTGGCGGGTTGAATCCCGAGTGCCGCGTAACAGAGTGAGCGCCTGTTACTCGTCCCAGCTTCTGCCAACCCAGCAGTTCAAAAGCATGTAAAAATGCAGGTAGAAAAATAGGGACCACTACGGTGGGAAGGTAACAGCGTTCCGTGCGCCTTTGGCGTCTAGTCATGCTGGCCACATGACCACGGAGACGTCCTGGTACAAGCGCTGGCTCTTCGGCTTTGAAACGGAGATGAGCACCGGCCCCTAGAGTCAGAAACGACTAGGACGCATGTGCGGGGGAACCTTTACCTTTACCTTTTTATATTAAATGCAAAAATCTAACAACCACTAGATGGTAGCAAAGAGGCATTTTCTTTTATGCAAAAATCTAACAACCACTAGATGGTAGCAAAGAGGCATTTTCTTTTTATGCTCCATCTAGGGAGAGTCTCAGTTATTGTAGACTAGAACTCAGAGACTTAAATGTATGTTGTTTGAATCTATTTTATTGCCACATAGAGAATTTAAACACTTAAAAAAGATGGGTGGATTAATGCTTCAACCTTGCAAAAATGAATCTGGCCTCTGCACATAGACAGGTGTAACAATTGCCTGTTGTCTTTGTGCCCAGCTATTGGTAAGCGTAACCTATGTTCTGAGGTTAAAACAGCCCAAGAGCAACAAATCTGGAATATTAAAAAATGCCCAATGTGCCCAACATCCAACGCACACTTAGCTCACCTGCATGCAGATTTTATTGAAGAAAATAGCCAAGCAATTTTGACCCTCTTTGACCATCACCACCAACATATACTGAATACAGAGGGCTGAAGCACTATATCAAGTGGGTGGAGGGAACAGGAAAGTTTGTACTTCATACCACACTTGCAATCAGAATTAGGGGGAGGTATTGTCTGATAGGGCCTGAGGAGGTAGTGGCATTTAGAATTTTATGTATCAGTGCCAAAATATGTATTTCAGTTCCTCCGTGTTCTGTATTTGTATTTATTTAGAGGATTGCTCTTTTCCTGTAACTGTATACAGCGGAGGAGTGAGCTCAGCAAAGCGGGCTGTGAGTTGCCTGCAAAACACATGGCTGGCAAGTTCTTTGGCACTCCTCTGCTTTTAATATACATAGCTGACCCTAATGACAGTCTATGGAGATGAGGGCAAAGAATGTCTGATCAAGTGAGATTAATTTTTGACTGGGCTGTCTGAAAAATGCATGAAAATGCACTCCTTTCCCCCCACCTCCCCTACACAGACTCACTGGATGTTTTGATTGATTGACTAGTTTACAAATGAAGGTGATAAAATTAGGTGGAAGACCACATACATTTCTTAAAATGAGACTGGCTGGTCATGGAGACAATGAGGTTTCGACAGATTGTATTGCTGGTTTAGGCAATCTTGGAAACATGTCAAGATTTATAGACCTGTACTGTCATGTTACAATTGCACTCACTGATACAGGTTTCTTTTCAAATTCTTTGCCATTTTAGTTGGAAAAAAAAGGCTGTTCAAGAGTTAGAGACTATTTGAAAAAGCTTTTTCTTTGCTAACCCTTGACAAACTCTTCCAAGCCAGAACTGCTGCATATTTAGCCAGAAATCTACCAGAGTTTTCAGTTGGTCTGGATGATTTTATTATAGTATCAATATGGAATTATGGCACATATGGCTTTGAATTACAGTATATCACAGAAAGATGAAGACTAAGTTTTATTTGATATGTTTAGATAGAGGATTTCTCTTTCTGCACAGATACATATAGACTTTCCTTCCCCACACATTATCTTTCCAGCTAACTTTCCAAGTTCCAAGTGTGAATTTGTATTGTAACGAATATATAGGGTTTGTTTGTTTTTTTGGAACAACAGTTATGGCACTTTCTAAATAGCTGGAGTTTTAACTGGGAAGTCTGACCTAAATATACTTGTATATTATTGACAATAATCTCTAATCACTTTCATTTGAACCATACATTAAATCAATTTAAACAATGTAAACCTATCTATGCAGTAGGTCCCACTTCCAAACATAAAGAACGGTTGCTGGAATTGGGTATGTCTACTTTAATGAAAAGAAGGACTAGGGGTGAGATGATAGCAGTGTTCCAATATCTCAGGGGTTGCCACAAAGAAGAGGGAGTCAAGCTGTTCTCCAAAGCACCAAAGAAGGCAGGACAAGCAGCATTGGATGAAAATTAATCAAGGACAGAAGCAACCTAGAACTAAGAAGAAATTTTCTGACAGTTAGAACAATAATCAGTGGAACAACCTACCTCCAGAAGTTGTGAATGCTCCAACACTGGAAGTTTTTAAGAAAAGATTGGACAACCATTTGTCTGAAATTGTATAAAGTTTCCTGCCTGAGCAGGGGGTTGGACTAGAAGACCTCCAAGGCTCTATTCTATTCTATTCTATTCTATTCTATTCTATTCTATTCTATTCTATTCTATTCTATTCTATTCTATTCTATTCTATTCTATTCTATTCTATTCTATTCTATTCTATTCTGTAATTCGTTTAAAACCTTGAGCCTTTATAACTAAAAAAAAAGAGCAACTATTTGCTGGCCACATGATCACTGAAATATCTTCAGATAGTGTTGGCTCAATCACCTCAAAACAGACGGAGACAAGCATCGTCCCTATAGTAGGCAATGACTAGCAGAGTAAAATCTTCAAGGACTCCTTTCTTTACTCTTAACTATGCATTGCTAAGCCACAGGGAATAGTCAATGCTCCAGAAGATAGGCTTAAGATACAGAAGGATCTCAACAGACTTGAACATGAGTCTATCTAACAAAATGAAATTCAGTTGTGAGAAAAGTAAGGTTTTACAGTTATGGAAGAAAAACTAAAAGCATAGATCTAAAGCAGGGGTGTCAAACTGCTGGCCCATGGGCCGGATGCGTTATGCCGAAACCATGTCCACCCCAGCTCCGGCGATGGGGAAAAAGTCACGATATGTCACGACATGTCACAAGACGTGGCAAGTTTGACACCCCTGATCTAGAGTCAATGATACCTGGCTCCATGTTGAAGAAATTATAAGTTCAAGCTTCACAACCTTGTTGGTTCGGCTCTCCACAAAAGTGCCAGTTTCTTAAGAAGCCCCTTGGGGAAATTAATCTTAGAGTAACTAATGATAAGTTCCTCTACTCCACAATACAAAGGCAGAGCTGGAAGAGTCCAAATTAGTCTCACTTGAGAAATAATTGCATTGTTTCTATTAAGTAGAACAAACATTTGTTTGTTTGACTTGCATGCTGCCCATCTAGTCTAGTGGCAGTTCTTGACAGTTTAAGTATATCTAACGTTTATCAACCAGGTTGGATTAAATTCAGTATTTTCTAAACTTACATTATATAGTTTGTACACAAATTTGAAAGAAGGGTAAATAGATAACCAAAAAAACTAGACAGACTAACTCAGGGCCCCACCCCTAAAGATTTATCTTTAATAATTCAACCAAAGTGCTCTTAAAACTCAATCCTCTTGTTCTGAAAAATAATATATGGGTGGACGTGGACCATATTTTCATATACAGACTTGACTTAAAACAATTCATTTAGTGGCCATTCAAAATTACAACAGCACTGAAAAAAGAGATTTATGACCATCTTTCACACTGACAACTATTACAGCATCCCCATGGACATGTGATCAAAATTAGACACTTGGCAATCGACTCATATTTATGACCATTGCAGTGTCCTGGGGTCACATGATTCCTTTTTTTGCGACCATCTGACAAGCAAAGTCAATGGGAAAGCCAGATTCATCTAACATCCGTGTTACCAATTTAACTACTGGAGTGATTCACTTAACAGCTGTGGTAAGAAAGGTTGTAAAATGGGGCAAAACTCACTTAAGAAATGTCTCACTTACCAACAGAAATTTTGAGCTCAAGTCGAGGACTACCTGTATTTCAAGCATAAGCATTTTAATTTTGTAGCTCCCCCGACTGATCCATTGGCAATCAAATTTGCAGGACCCATTTTTGGACTAAAGGAAAATTCATTCCTCTTTCTGCTGTTTCCTTACGGAAGCAACACGTTATTGCTGAATCCTGACATTCAGAAGAATATGGCTCATGTACCATGACTATATTTTTATAAATTATTGAACATCGTATACTAATCAACAGCTTGATTTTCAGTTTCAGAAGCCATTAAATTTTCCTGCCCAGAACAGTAGAGCATGGAATCCATAAATAAAATAAAAATAAGACTATTAAAATCCAATTTGTGTGTTAATCTAGGGTTTACTTTAATCGTTAATAAGAAAAGTTTGTCTTCGTTGCGTTACACATCAGAAAAATACACAGCTGATAATTATAAGGTAATAATTAAGGCACAGGGAAATGGGCTTGCTTATCAGTTAGGAGTCTGTAACTAAAATATTTTAACAGAGCTGTTCTAACACACTGGAAAACCAGCTTCCTCTTGCCTCCATCCCCAGACATATTGGAGACTTCTGTTAATAGGTGTAAAACAATTCCCGTAAAAATCCATGAATTCACAGTGTACAGGTTTAGATATGTTTGAAACACAGCTATTTTTCAGTCTTCAAAGATGGCCAATCAAAGTGCCTGTTAGTTTACAAGTATATGCCATCTTTCTCGGTGGCTGTCAGTGAAAATCGACTGATGGATCACTTCCTTGTGTCACTGCTCTAGACTGGTGACAATCAGCGAAATGATCGTGTCTGCCTCTACACATATCTGTAATTGATTGCCTAAACCCGAAGACTCTCTTTCCTAGTTGATATGATGGAACATTGGACTGAAATCACTCTCGATGAGGAGGAGTCAGACCCATTTGTTATTTACTTCTCTGCCTGCTTCTCTCTTCTCCTCTGCTTGAATTGTCCCACAAGAACACATTATGGTAATCAGACAGAATGTATGTATAGGAATCAATCAAAGAGAAAGCCGTCATAAGAGTTATGACATTACAAAGTCTGTTTGTAACTTTTGATTTATGGAAGATTTTCTCTTTTATAAATTGTGAGTGAGGCATGGTGGGATGGCTTAACCCTTGAACACCTCTCTGATGGTAAAACATCCACAGGCACATGTATTAAGAAAATTAACACAGCTTTAATCCTCATTTATCAATTGCTATTTTATTAAGGGGAGGTAAGCTTTTTTAATAGTAGTAAACACTATGGTATTCTAGATGCTTTGGTTATGTATATAAGAATGTTGAGCACCTTCTCTCTAAAGTCATCAAAATGCCAAATTTAGCACAAGAGGGATATTTGATTTTGCTTCCCATATTGATAACAATTTCTCTGGTATATGCATTATTTCCTAATGTTTTATTTCTATGTGAAGTATAAATAGTCAAGTAAGTAAATCCCATTTTTATGGGATTTTTCAGTTATATTGTGTACATATATCTGTGCATGCAGTTATGTGCACGATTGTGTGTGTAAACACTCACTTGCGGTCTTTCTGAACTAGGGTGTCCGCTTTTTCTTTGTTCAAAATCCTGTGCTTTATTAAATGCTTGCTGGCTGTAAATTTTCTTAGCTTGCTTGTTTTCTTGTAGACATTTCATTACCCTAACTAGGTTATATCATCAGTTCTGGTAAGGAGTGCTGTTTACTATCAGTTTATATTCTGGTGTCTTGCTTGCCTGGGTAGGTGGGGGCCTTCTTAGGGATTCTTTGGTTAGGCTGTTTACTAATGGCTCTGAGGCAGTTTCTTGACTGGGTATTGCTTACTTGATTGTTGGTCTACCTTGGAGGTCATCTACGCTGATCTGAATGCTGGGGACTCAGGATGTACAGGAAGGATAGCGAGTTGTTGTTTTCTTCTTCTCTAGTAAACTATTTTATTTATTTATTTTTATTTTAATTCTATTTATATCCCGCCCTTCTCCGAAGACTCAGGGCGGCTTACAAGCTTAGCAGTAGCCTTCATTCTATGTATATGCCTGCTTATTAGGGCTTTCACACACACCCAAGTGGCATTATTACAAAGTCAGCTTAATTGCCCCCAACAATCTGGGTCCTCATTTTACCTACCTCGGAAGGATGGAAGGCTGAGTCTCCTTTAAAAATGTTGTTAATGGTTCTGTGGATGTTCTTTAATTGGTCCAAACAACAACTTGCTATCCTTCCTGGACATCCTGTTCAGCAGAGATCACAATGGCAAACTAGAAATGCAAGTCTATAGAAAAACCACCCATACCAACCAGGTGCTCCACTACCAGAGCAACAGCCCAACCTCCCACAAGAGAAGCTGTGTAAGGACTTTATTTAGACAAGCCCAAACACACTGCAGCAACCCAGAACAGCAGAAAAAGGAAATGGAGCATTTATACAACACATTTCAACAAAATGGATAGCCACGCAACTTCATCAAAAAGTCCTTGACCACTCAACCCAACACAGCACAATCATCACAAACCCTAAAAAGAATTACACTGCTATACATCAAGAATATCTCAGAAACTGTAAATTGACTGCTACAACCACATAGCACACATCAACTAAAGCCCTTCAGAACATCCTAAGCAAACCAAAAGACCCAGTAACCCCAGAAGAAAATACAGGAGTCATCTACGACATACAATGTAAAAACTGCAACAGCCACTATGTAGGACAAACAGGCAGAAGACTGGCAGAACACATCCATGAACACTAACTGGCAGTCAAAAGGCGTGACGAAAATTCTTTAATTTCACAAACTATAGACAGATTTAACCATAGTTTCAACTGGGAAAATGTGACAATCTTAGAACAGGCCAAATCCAAAACTGCCAGGGAATTTCTAGAAGCCTGGCACTCTGACAAATCAGCCATCAATAGACACATAGACATTAACAACATTTATAGACTATGCAAAAAGAGACAATCAACTAGCCCAAAAGAGAAAGACTCCAGCATCTTCCCACCAGTAATCAGCACTCAGATCAGCATAGATTAACTCCAAGGTTAACATCAGACCAACATTCAAGTAAGCAATACCCCAATCAAGAAGCTGCCACAGAACCTTTAGTAAACAGCCCAACCAAAGAATCCTTAAGACTGCCCACACCCACCCAGACAGGCAAGACACTGGAATATAAATTGACAGCAAACAACACTCCTTACCAGTACTGATGATGTTACCTAGTTAGGGTAATGAAACAGCTGCAAGAAAACAAGCAAGCTCAGAGAGCACAAAGGACCCCTCATTTCAACCCTGAGCTACAAATATTCTCCTTCACAGAGACTTTTTGCACTATGTTGCATCACATTTCACATACAATTTTCACAGGAAATAAATTTCTGTTTACAAAGCAAGTCTCCAAACACTTGATGAGATGGTGGCCACACTGCTTCCATCTTATATTATAATGTTTTGTCTTCATTCCCTTTAGGATAATTCAGCTTAGTTTGAGGGAATGAATTTTTTTTCCCCTCTGAGAAGTTGGTAGATTGGTGATAAGATGAACACATTTCAACCCAAGGAATTACCTTTCCCAAATCTTCAATGAAGAAATTCAGCACTCAGGAGTCTCTTTAGATTTTTTTAGCGCATAAGACTTGATAAGGGATAAATTACATTGTACTGTAAATGCATGTCTCACAATTACAACTCTTTTGAAAAGAAGCAGTTTCTTGCTGTAAAGAACAAGATGGTGCTTTTTGCAATAACAAAAATGGAAAATGTCCAGATTGGCAACTGAATTTTTTTTGTAACAGTCAGGAATTATATATGATTAGATGACCCATTAACCTGAAATGGTCATCCTTTCAAAGGTATTTCTTCATCTAATCAGAGAAACAGAATAACCAAGGGTTGGCAAAAAAGCAGTGGCAACAGGAATGACTTCTGATTTCCTTCCAGCTTCCCCATTGACTTTGCTTGTGGAAAGCTGGCAGGGAATGTTGGAAATCACAATCACATGATGCTCAGCAATGCCGTAGTGGCCACAGGTTTGTAAATACTAGTCTGAAGACCCTTGACATTTCAAGTCCACAAGAGTAACAGGTCCTGATACCCATCTGAAGTATTTTACTGTTTTCAGAATTCTTATTTAAGCTTAATTTCCCCGTACGTGTTATATTCTTGTTGGTCCAAATTTTGAGTTTCCACTAACAGTGTAGCTCCAAAAATGTAAGAACTTGAAGAAACAAAGGAAAACCCAAGTTTCATTAAGCTAGACCTTTTTTTCCTGTCCTTAAAGCTCTAAAATTCCTAGAATCTGATTTGTAAAATGGTGGTCCTGGTATTTTACATAGGAGAACAAAGCTTGCCCTCTGTACTGTACGTTTGAAAACTGGTATGGTTGTTCCTTGCTGATTGTGTGTGTGTGTGTGTGTGAGAGAGAGAGAGAGAGAGAGAGAGAGAGACAGAGAGAGAGAGACAGAGAGAGAGAGGGAGGGAGGGAGGGAGAGAGAGAGAGATATGATAGATAGATAGATAGATAGATAGATAGATAGATAGATAGATAGATAGATAGATAGATAGATAGATACTGTAGATAGATAGATAGATGTTTAATCTCTTTATGGAACATCATCAAATTCTCTTGGACTCCTAGTATTCTACAAAACACAGTTTGAAAAACCTTGCCTGGATAATGAATCTAGGTAAAGAAATTAATTAAACCATCAAATGGACTCCAAGGTCAAATGTGGGCTGTTTTAATTACTGATCAAAACTTAGGCTGCGACTTCCAGATGGCAAGGCGTCGCCGGAGGCAGCCATTCTTAGGCTGTCAGCCCCGCGGCTCCGTAGAGCCGCCGAAAACAGTGCCGATCAGCTGTTTCGGTGGCTCGTAAGCCCCCTCCTCAGGAGAAGAGGAGGGGGTGAGCATCCAGGTAGGGGTAGAGCTCTCCGGGGCCGCCAGAACTTAAAGTTTTGGCGGCTGAAGGATTGAGCCTCCCCTGAAGCCTGGGCATGCTCCGGACTGCGAGGCGCTTCTGCTCCGGGTTTTTTGGAGCAGAACAGGGCGTTTGCAACCATCCCTGCTAGCAAGAAAGAACTTTGGAGAATGAGGATGCAGGCAGAGCGATACAGGAGATTCAGGTGAAAGTGGTCTTTTGATCTTTAACTCAATGGACTTTGCTGAGCTTGAAAGTGGAAGTGCAGACAATAGTGGGTGAAAATGGCGGCTACATCTCCTAAAGTTCCTGCTACAGTGCAGCAGTCTTCGTTGCAAGTTTTATTGCCCCCTGCACCCGTACTTGTATCAGCCCTTACAGTTAAAGATTTGCAGAATGTGATGCAAGAAATTATGGAAAAGCAATTGCAACAATTAGCTGAGATAATGGAGGAGAAGTTAACAGAAAAACTAGCTGAGGTTATGGATGAAAAGATTACAGAGAAACTAACAGAAATAAGAGCAGACATCTTATCTGCATTTCAAGGCATGGCTATATGTATTGAGCATTTGGATGAAAGAGTGGAAGATCTCAGTCAAAATAATACTAGATTAGAAGTAAAAATGACAGAAACCGAAAATGTGGTGGAGAAAATTGATTGTGATTTGACCTTGGTACAGTATCATCAGATGGAGTTTGCCGTGAGAATCAGAGGCTTAAAAGAAGATCCTAAAGAAAATTTGAAGAAAATAGTTTCTGAGGCTTTGGAAGGGGTGCTGGGGCGATCAGCAGCTGAAATAATGGAAGATATAGATAAAATTTTCTGTGTTAATTCGTGGATTGCAAGACAAAGGAAATTACCCAGAGATGTGGTGGTTTATTTTACAAAGAGAGCGATTAGAAATGAGGTTATTCAAGCCTCCTACAATACCGAATTTGCAATTGCTGAGCAAGAAGTTTTGATTTTAAAAGAGATCCCTCCAAGAATTTTAAGTAGAAGGAAGGAATTTGCTTTTTTGACACAAGAATTAAGACGACGTGATATCAAGTTCAGATGGGAGATACCAGTGGCTATAATAATAATAATATAAAGTTGGAAGGGACCTTGTAGGTCATCTAGTCCAACCCTCTGCTCAGGCAGGAAACCCTATACCATTTCAGGCAAATGGCTGTCCAGTCTCTTCTTAAAAACCTCCAGTGTTGGAGCATTCACCACCTCTGGAGGCAGGTTGTTCCACTGGTTAATTGTTCTAACTGTCAGGAAGTTTCTCCTTAGTTCTAGGTTGCTTCTCTCCTTGACTAGTTTCCATCCGTTGCTTCTTGTCCTGCTTTCAGGTGCTTTGGAGAATAGGTTGACTCCCTCTTCTTTGTGGTAGCCCCTGAGGTATTGGAACACTGCTATCATGTCACCCCTCACCCTTCTCTTCATTAAACTACACATACCCAATTCCAGCAACCGTTCCCTGTATGTTTTAGCCTCCAGCCCCCTAATCATCTTGGTTGCTCTTCTCTGTACCCTTTCTAGAGTCTCGACATCTTTTTTACATCGTGGTGACCTATGAAGGTATGAGGCATCGTCGTACTACGGTGATTCAGGCACGTGATTTTTATAGTAATGTTTTAAAAGCAGCCCCCATACCACTTTTGGAATCTACAAAGAAGAAAGGTGAGGGAGAGTCTCAACGACACAGAGAGAATCTACAAGGTGCTGAAGGCACAATGCAGACAGATGAGAAAGTTACAGGAGTGGATCAAATTTCAGTGTCACAGGAGGAGGCCAGAAATTGGAGGAGGCGTGCTGCTTCTAGACGAATGAGACGAGCCTGAAGATTTAGTTGTAGAACTGAAGGAGATAATAATGTAACAAGGATCATAAAAGGTGGTTTTAGAAGAGTAAATGGGAATTGAAATTGTTAAAAGGGTTAAATATTTGGGGATATATTTTTCACCCTCAAATGTAGAGTTATATAAAATAATTATGTTTTGTAATATTTTATGTTGTTTTAATTTTAAGATAATTATGAGAACTTAATTGGGAAGAATTGCAGTAGTGCTTACTGAAATTTTGCAGGTCATGATTTGCTATTTGGTTGGTATGTATATCTATTGTGTGATAAGAAGGTGGATAATGTGTTTAAAGTATATATTTTAAGACATGCTCTGTTGTGAGTTTGGGAAAAAGTATAGATGAAAGTTAACTTGTAAGCTATTTTTATGGGCAATAATGAAACACGTAATAGAAAATATAAAAATGATGTGATTATATATAAGAAAATTTTAAGTTTGGAAAGTAATGTATGGTACTTGAAGCTGTATAATATTTTAAGAGAAGGAAAGATTGTATAAATTTGGTTTTAGTATGGAAAATTAAAGACCAGGTGGAAAGAAGATTAGAAAATTGTTTTTTTTTAATGATTGATGTAAATTTGTTTTGTCTGTAATTGTTCTTATTGGGTATTTTTATTGACACTACTGTTATGGATATCAAGCGGATGTTGAATTTAACTACGGCAGTAAGACTTTTAGTAGGGCAATATTGGAAGAAGGAAGAACTGTCGATTATAGAAGAATGGATTGTAAAAGTTCCCAACTTGGAGGATATGGCAAAGATTTTAGTGTTCCTGAAAGACTATTTGCAACAGAGAGATACTGTGGAGTAAATATGGGACTAAAAAGTATTATCCAGCATTTGAATAATTATTGATGTGATATTTATACTGTTTGGAGTTAATTTATATGAGTTAAAGTGCGATAGTTTTAATAGTTTATGATTGTTTGCATAAGGTAGATTACGATTGTTTGTATTCTTAAACCCTGTACTTAGCTCTGGGAAGTCGGGGGGGGGGGAGGGGGAAGGGAGGGAGGGGTTGGGGAGGGTTGGGGAGTGGGAAGGGGGTGGGGTGGGGTTGTGGTTTGTTTGTTTAAAATAAAATGTATTGTAAAACTTTTTAAATAAGGATAAAGTAAAAATGCTCCGTGAAAGCCCACAAGGTTTTACTAACATCATGTAATTTATAGGTTTAATAAATGCTTTTATTCTGATTTAAAAAAAACTTAGGCTGCAAATAAGATTTAATATTATTTAGCAATCTAAGTCACAATCTATGTCACAATAATCACATTTATAAATGCTGCATCCAGGAAATTTTCTATAAATTACTCTTTTGAGTAATTTTGTGCCATTTTACAGACATGTAACAACTATTCCATTATGGCTAGATAGACAGACAGATGTAAATATTGTATGTATTTACAGCATGCTGGATTCCCTGATACTACTTTCAAAATCTGCAATGACTAGGCCTCATTATATGAATTGTTTTTCTCAGTAAGACATGAATTATACAATAGTTCTTTAACTGAAATAATATATTCATAAAGAAAAATGCAGCTATCCCAACAGAAACATAATTTTTATCAGGAAAAAAAATCTGTCTATTTGTGTGTATGTTTTAAGAAATAACCAGAAAAAAAAATAACAACAGAAAAGGGAAGAAAACAATGTGTTAAAATAACAGCAAAGAGAATGTTTCTATACACAATTTTTCATTTATAGATAGCTAGCATTAATATACTTGCCTATGGCATGTGTATTACCATTCCCACCTATACAGAAATGAAACTTGATTTATAGCCCAACATTCTTTATTGCTATTCAGCACACCTAGTGTATTTTTTTAACCTCCTATTGGCTAGTTGGTAGTTAGAACTGGATGTTGTTAGACTGTACTACAGCCTAATGGGTAATAATAAATACATCAGGTGTGTGTCACCTGAGATTTTGAAATGTTGGAAGGGGGGTGGGAAATGTATATTCAGAAAACCAATCACAAAGTAGGAAAAACAATGGCTAAAGCTTTTAGTGCTCTTTAAGTTTCCTCATCCGTCCCCATGGCATCTGATTATATTACAAAAGTTACATTAAAAAAAACTATATTAAGTGTCAACTAAATCAAAACTTTTCAGTTGAGGACAAATACTTCACTATGCATAGAAATCACCACCTTGAGAACAAAACACTACATTTCATGCACCGCATTTTCAAATGAACTATCATGAAGTTGTGTGTTTTATTCATTTTATTATTTTCCTCTTTATTTATGTTGGCATTCAGAAAGCATACAGCAGGAATCGCAATTGGCAATTGTTTTTTACACTTCTAATCTAGAATGCTCCCCTATCTCTCGCCAAAAGCTGAGCAAGGATTTGACAAGTATTAATGTCTACAACTACCTAAAAACCATTTGGAGATGATTGGTGATGAAAAGAAAAGATTTAACTCTTTTTCCTAATAAAGTTAAGACACAAAAATTGACAGTCTGGATTTTTTTCTAGTCTTTCCACCACAAGCTTTTTATCTTCATTTTAACTCCTTTTGAAGGCACACATCATTCTCTATTCTTCAGGAACACTTAGACTCTTAGATTAGTTGCTCAATGAGATGTCCTTCTTGTATTTTGGGGGTGCATTATGGAATCCAAAGTATATTCCCTTGAAATCCCTCAGAACTTGTTTTAGAAAAAGTCTGCTCTAGAAGTGCTGCTGGATGTATGGCCCAATACCATTATACAGAGATGCTGCTACTACGTTCATGGAGTCCTTTGACAGACTTACCACAAACAAGGTGTTCTCAAAGCCCACATCATTTCTCAACAATGACAGCCTTTTAAAAGTACAATTAGCTGCGACTCTTGAGATACATTATTCTATACACACACACACACACACACACACACACACACACGTAAATTTGTGGTATCTCCACCTTGCAAATGTTGAACTGCATAAATAAATCAATTAAAAATGAAGTAATTTATTTCCAAATGTCAAAGATTTGATTGCCTTGGATTGAAGTTTTTGCTTCGGTTCTTCTGATCTAAGGATCTTAGATTCTGATCTAACGAAGAATCAAGTTCCAAAGCTGAAAGTGTTGAATTTTGTCAAGAAACTATCAAGGAAATAAATTACTAATTCTACATTTTCTCGCAACCTATTTGATTACATAAAATTTGAGAGATAAGTAAACGTATCAAAATCTGATACAAATGGACAGGAATTTTCCAGGAGAAATAGAGAGGTTGTCCTAGGAGGTGAAAGCGATCTGCATGCACAGATATTGATTAGTTTTTCGTTATAAGAAAACAAAAGTCGAAGAAACATACCTAAGAAACTTAGCTTCTTAGAGAAGTTAATATAAACAGAAGTAGAGCTTAAGGAATTGATGGGATGGTTCTATGTTAGATAGCTTGAAATAAGGAATCCGGGACCTCTGGCAAACAGGAAAATATGTGCCAAATACAGTGGCAAGAAATGAAACACAGAAGAATTAAGAAAAATATAAAATGTTATTACATTATATCACTATCAAAGACAGAGAGACATGCACAGGGAGGAGAGTAGACAGGAGCAGAAGTAGTTTAGTCTGGAGAACAGTGGCATGGGAAAAGGGGAAAGGAAAAAGAAAGCGAAGAAAAGAACAGACAAAGGAAAAAAAGGGGAAATAGGAGAAAAATCATCAAAACAAGGGATATTTGAAAATAAAGGATAGACAAAAAGAGGGAAGCCAATGCTCATTCTCCCCGAAGCACTTTTCCCAGGTGGGATTTGGTTCCCTACAGCCAACAATGGAGTGCTGTGGGCAAGGGAGGAAGAGTTGAGTATTTAAAAAAATATATACTGTTCAGTATGTGGTGGATAAACTTCTAGCTTTGGGCAAACTTGTCTACAGAATACATTCCACCAAGTTCCAAAACTCCCTGTTGTCTAAAGTTATTCTAGTCTATTGCGTATCTGAGGGTTGCTGTTTTTCTGCTGTACTATATGGAGCATTGAAAAGTTGTCCTTCTCTGTTCAGACCTAAAAGTATATCAGGTTCGCCTAGTGCGCCAGTTGCGCCCCTTTTTGGACCGAGATGCCCTATGCATGGTTACCCACGCCCTCATCACTTCTCGTTTGGATTACTGCAATGCTCTTTACATGGGGCTGCCCTTGAAGAGCACCCAGAGGCTTCAACTGGTGCAAAATGCGGCTGCGCGGGTGCTTATGGGAGTATCTCGGTACTCCCATGTTACACCACTCCTGCATGAGCTGCATTGGCTTCCGGTTGCTCTCCGGGTGCAATTCAAGGTGCTGGTTATAACCTTTAAAGCCCTGCATGGCTTAGGCCCGGGGTACTTACGAGACCACTTGCTGCCATTGTCATCCTCCCATTGCCCGGTTTGCTCCCACAGAATCGGCCTCCTCAGGGTGCCGTCGGTCAGGCAATGCTAGCTGGTGACCCCCAGGGGGAGAGCCTTCTCTGTGGGCACGCCGACCCTCTGGAATGAATTGCCCCCGGAGCTGCGGATGACCCCTGACCTTCGGTCCTTCCATGACCTGAAGACGTGGTTGTTCCAACAAGCGGGCCTGGACTGACTATGGTTTTAATTAGCTTTTTACTGGTTTTTAAATTGTCATATAATTATTGTATTTATTGTTTAATTCTTTTTTAAATTTTCTATTTTATGTTTTTAATTTTTATTGTTGTGCACCGCCCTGAGTCCTTAGGGAGAAGGGCGGCATATAAATTTAATAAAATAAATAAATAAATAAATT
Organism: Vipera berus; assembly: GCF_964194415.1. NCBI lineage: Eukaryota > Metazoa > Chordata > Lepidosauria > Squamata > Viperidae > Vipera > Vipera berus. Next base: position 69,181,632 of record NC_138204.1, read on the forward strand.
TTCCTTATTGGATGCCCAGAGTAAGAGGGCAAATTGCCCCTTAGAGCCTCCCCCCTCCCCCGCAATGCCTGGAGGAATAACAGCGAATTTATTTAAAATAAATTTGCAAAAAGCTTGGAAGGTTTTCTGTGTTAAAAATAAGAGTTACATTTATAAATAGAGGGGAGGAAAGTTGATTGTTGACATCAACTGTGTCACATTCATAGGTATTATTTATTCTCACCCAGCGAGATAAAAATGCACAGAAATAATAGATTATTAGCATTTGCTTTTCCTCTGAACATTAGACCTATAACTCCAAGAAGCAAATTGTTTGTGGAATTTCAATTATACCACCTATAATATTGTCATTTAGAATCAGCTCACTACAAAAACAGGTCTTTTAGAGGGTAAAAAAAATCATTTGAACTTGTGATCTGCAATACAGCTGAATATTCAGATAAGGTCATCGGTCAGAGCAAGGGTGACAGGGATGGTCAATAAAAAGCTTCAGGGAGACAAAAAGTTTTTGTCTGTGTGAGAATAGGCCTAAAAGGAAAGGTTCTCCAGAGAGATCAAGAAGATTACATTTTGCTGCCTCACCACTTTATTTGCAAGATGCTGAAGGTCTAGTAGTAAGACTGCCCTGTCGTAGTGCTACCTCTGCTGAGCGTGTGCCAATTTTCTGCCATTCTCTCTGTTGTCCTTTGTTTGTTGCCATCCAGATTGTCAGCTATGAAGTACCTCATGTCACATCTTCCTCCTCAGATAAAATCAATTTTTGATTGTTAGTAACCATGTATACCAAGCAAGAAATAGCTCTCTAATAGAGATCAGATTCACTATCCAAAATTATCCATGAAAAATTTAGACTAGGTTGATTTTGATGCAGCTTTTAACTTTTCACTATGGTTAATCTACCATTTTTGGAGATGCGTCAATACATGTGGCTTTTCTTTCCCAAGATTAGTATGACAAGCAGTTTGTATGCAGAGTTGAAATGGGTTCACTGAAGTGATTACAGTTTGGGTATTTTTATTAGAGGAATCAGCCAAAATGGCAAATGAAGTCCTTAGCCCCCATATCAAGGCCAAGTTCATAAATGCCTCATTTTTCACCTTGTCTTATAATGTTCTGTCCCTGTTTTCTCACCATTGTACATGGTGGACCCCACAATTATATTTACAAGATACTGAATTTGAAATGGAAGAGACAGTGGAATATAATTCAAGAAACACTGAAGACTAACAAAAGTTCAAATAGAACCTCCACTCAGGCTTACAAAACACAACAAGGTCTTCAAAATGATAGAAGTTTCACAATAAACTGCTTTGCCACATATATTTCAATTTACAAGAGTTCCCTTCGCACTTGTCATGAGAAGTAGCTGATTCCTTTCAGCTGGTCTGGTAGACCAGTTAGACTGGAGTAGTTTAAAGAGACTATCAGAATACTGGAGCGTGTATTGGGCTTTGCACGTAGGGTAGGCTCCATTAAAAAAGATTTTACAAGCAACTGGGATTAGGAATGCTTTGGGTCTTTGGCCATGTAATATGGCATTAGCTTTGAAAATGATTTGATAGTGTCCTTATTTTTAGTCCTGAGAACAATACATTCTTTATCAGTGAGCCACAAGGTGTAAACAAACTGAAGACACCTCCAAAAACCCTTGTGCAGAAGGGTCTTTTTCTCCTAGCAATGGTTAACTTCAGACAAGAAATAAGATGAAGTAATCATAAAGCGGGTCAAGATACAAGCACACAGTTCGTGAACGAAGAGCAGTTGCAACTTGCACTAGGAATTTGCTTTTTTTTGTATCTTCCAGGTTAGTTGTTTTAAGTTAGGTACTTCTGGATTAATCAGCCAAGGCAAGCCTGCTTCTGGTAGCTCTTACTTTCAACTGCTCACTGCCCCTTAATTTCTGGAGCCTTAAAAGATGTCTTTTAGATCTAGGATAGCTTGCCGCAGTCAATTCGCCACAGCCAACTTGCCACAGCCAGTTTGCAGCAGGATAACTCGCCATGGTCAACTCAGGGTGAGACAATTCACCACAGAACAAGAGTTACATAATATTGAAGAAATGGTGGAATAGAATCATTAAAGAAATGATGATAAAGGAGGGACATAATGAAATGTAAATGACAAAAAGTAAAATATTTTTTAAAATTATTTTAAATAAACTGAATTGTTGATTGTCCCATGCCAAGTTGTCCCGTGGCAGGTTGGCAGTGGTGAGTTGGCTGTGGCAAGTTAGCCACAATGAGTTGGCCATGGCGAATTGTCCCATTCTGTTCTTCAGAACTAGAGAAGGCTTAGATTCTAACCTCTCTTGGTTTCCAGTAGAAGCAAAAGCAGGAGCTTATGCTTCTGACTGTTCTCTAGGTGGCTGAGTTTTCTCAGTCTCTCATGAATTCTGATATGCAACCGAAAACATTTTCCATGTCAGAAGACTTTCTGAATAACATCTTTGATTTCTTGAGCGCAATTATGCCAGGCACTGGTCTGGTTCATGCATAGTGTTAAACCATATGTTAACGCCATTCTTGTTATGGTCTGGACGACTCCTTTGCCCATAATTGCTGTAAACTCATGGTATACTTGTTCCCATTTTGAAAGGAATGCCCCTCATCATACCCACATTTGAAGTGTGCATTCTGTATTATCATCTTGCTCGCTGTAGCCTTCAGTACACCCAAAATGTTAGGCGCATCTAATGAACCTCAAATGTACATTCAGACTGGTAAAATTCTGTTAATGTAACCTTACAATAAAGTATGATTGGCTCATCTGGTCATTTTCCCTGTCTAGATTACCTTATATGCCTTGCAAATTTGAAAGTTCATTCCCTTCCCCTCCATTGCCTTTTCAGCCAAAGAAACTAGTGTGGGTTCCTTTGTCTGACCCTTCCGCTGGCTGTGGCTCTTCCCCTTGTCTCCACATATGATTACACAGGATTTGTGGGGGCGCAAACCCACAGGCCCCCATCTTGGAAAGATTTAGGTGAACCCTGTTCTTCTCCATCCAGGCCCCCAGTGTCTCCATATCCTAGGATTGACATTTTCACCTGGCCTGATGCTACTGTATCCCATGCCAATGTTTACTTCCTCCCACTTGCTTCGTGTAGACGGTAAAAAGAAGAAAGAAACACTGAATCACCCCTCAAACCAGGACTACACTGCTCCCCTCCCACCAGAACTGACCAGAACTGATCCAAGAGGAGGAGAATCATGAACTTCCTCTGAGTCTACTTCCAGGAACCATAGATGACCTAGGAAATCTTTGGTCATTCGGGTTTTTTCCCCACGTAGAATTGGAGGTATCAGGGCAACATTTTGACGAAATCTCATCCGTCATCCTCAGGCTGGTGACTTCAGCTTCGTTCTTCTGGGAGAAGTGTGTGGTAGTGGCTGTTTTTTCTTCTTTTTTAAACTGCCAGAGGGGGTGTGTTCTGTGGGTGGAGGCTTGGCTGTGTTCTGATGGGGTGGAGGTGTGCTCTGATTGGGTGGGGGGGTTAGCTGTGTTCTGATTGGGTGGGAGTGTGTTTTGAATGGGGGCTGTGTTCTGATTGGGTGGGGATGTGTTTTGAGTGGAAGGGCTGGTCTCAGCTGCCAGCCTTAGACCTGAACTGGTGAGTTGTGCTGCTTTTGTTCGGCTCCGGGTTTGTGGTGGTGCCATGTTTTTATAGTGGGTGTCAGTTTGCTTATTGTGTGGTTTGGAGGGGTTTAAAGTGGCTAATGTTGCAGCTGTAGTTAGGTTTCTGTTTTGTGGTTGTGTGTTGTTCTCGTTGTGGGTTCAGATTTGTTTTTTGAATGGTTGTGTGGTGGTGATGTCATGTGATGTTATCATGAGTTTGGGTCTGGTATTAAAATGTTCAGTTTTGGCGATAGTTGCCCTGACACCTCCAATTCTACGTGGGGAAAAACCCGAATGACCAAAGATCTACATACAAACACCCGCGAAAACCTCAGAAAACACACACACACACACACAAACACACACACACACACACACACACACACACACACACACACACACATATATATATATATATATATATATATATATAATATTTAAATATGTACAGTATGTATGTATGTATGTATATATATTTAAAAGACAACCACAATTCTTAAAATCTGACTGGCTGCATTCTTTGCAATAGCAGCCAAGGAGTTATCTAATCATTACTCTGGGATTATGTTAAATTAAGGTGAATTCCCGAGAGTTTTGCAGGTTTGGATTGGATTAACTCTCCAGGAAATTGCTGGGGTGGGGTACGTTGGTCCCTAGATAAGACTACCATATCTGGGCTGCAAAATATCCAGATGACCTGAAGGATTATTTCCGTATTTATTCGCTGTTCCCCATTGTGTGGGTTGTTTTTTTTTTGCAATTTTGATATGGTGCTCCTACCATAGTTCCTGGCTTTCCACTAAAGTTACAAGCTTTGTTACAAGAAGAAAAGTCTTGTTTTCAAGTGGTAAAGGCATCACTGTTGCATTCGATAACCCTCATTTGACAAGATACATACTGTTGCCTGAATTGTCAGATGGAGTCATAGACAAACATCTATATATCTACACTTTGCAAAAAATAAAATAATTGAAGTAGCAGATGACTTAAGACATTTATTTATTTTGTATTTATTTTATTTTAATTCCATTTATATCCCGCCCTTCTCCGAAGACTCAGGGCGGCTTACAAGCTTAGCAGTAGCCTTCATTCTATGTATATGCCTGCTTATTAGGGCTTTCACACACACCCCAAGCGGCATTATTACAAAGTCAGCTTAATTGCCCCCAACAATCTACGTCACAATGTGGAGAAAGTAAGTGGAATGTGTCAGCTAAAGCTACTGTATGTTCCTATATATACTGTAGGCTTACATGCCAAAATAATTTTTATCAAGGAAGGGATTTTTTTTGTCTTATTAAATAAAATAATTTAAATTTCTGGACTGGTTTGATTTCTTTCTCCACCTCTGGGATATTTTCTAACTTCTTCTGGCGCTCTGTCTCCATTTGTATCCAAGCTTGACATTGCTATCTTAAGAACTAATGCATTATTGGCTGAATTTACTCATGAGGTGTCCCTCATGATCCCATAACAGGGTAGCTGTCACATTGGCTACTTCTTTTGTCACCAACCTTGATAGATCATACTCCCAATCCCATCCCATAAAAACAGTTTGGAAATTGCAAATTTACACCACTTGCCCAGGTCCAGCCAAAAAACCTTTAATTTATAATCATGGATATAAATTTTAGAGTGAGTGTTATTGTCATTCTGCACTTTGAATTATGGTACATACAGGGAGTGGCTTGTGGAAAAAGAAGACATGTCACTATAATTTTAGTGTAATTCCAATGACAATCATTTTATCTATTCCTTGGTCGTAAATCAATCTAGAGTCTATATTAAATTAACTGGCACTGTCTCTCAAAGTCGGGAGGGGAAACTCAGAAAGGAATTACAATCTCGGTGATATCTGTTATGCTGATGCATACAGATATGAATAATGTATGCACAATGTGAATCACTGCCTAGTTATAGTTATCTATACAGATAGATGCAGCCCCATGATGTTTCACAAATGAATCAATGAATTGTAAAAGTTTTGGCTCAGATTCCACAATAGATGGGCAATTTTGTGTGGTGTGTGTATATAATAGGCATTTTGCTCTCTCTATTTCTCACTGTTTGCACACACTTCGAAAGAAGCACAATTTGCCTACAAGCCAATTCAGATTAGGTGAGAAATGAAACCACCCTGGAGGACATACAGGTAGTCCTTGACTTACAACCGTTCATTTAGTCACCATTCAAAGTTTCACTGGAAAAAAAGTGACTTATGATGTTTTTCACACTTGCAACTGTTGCAGCATCCCCAGGCTCACATGATCAAATTTCAGATGCTTGGCAACTGACTCATATTTATGATGGTTGTAGGGTCCCAGGGGCATGTGATCATCTTTTGTGACCTTCTGACAAGCGAAGTCAATGGGGAAGCCAGATTCACTTAACAACCGTGTTACTTAACTTAACAACTGCAACTGTGGCAAGAAGGGGCGTAAAATGGGGCAAAACTCACTTAACAACTGTGTCGCTTAACCACAGAAATGTTGGGCTCAATTGTGATTGTAAGTCAAGGACTACCTGTATATGAAATCCCCCTATCCAACTTGCTCAACAGAAGAAGCTACTTGGATAAGCAGGGAAACATTTCAAACCAACAGAGAAAACGAAGTCCAGTTGCTGTGACTCAATTTTCAAAGAACTCTACCTGGATGATTGAGAATCTTCATCCGCCAGTTGTCTACACTTAAATGTAGCACAATTTGTGCATGTAGCATAAATTATGAAACCAAGAGAGGGCAGAATCGACAAGACAGGTGTGTTCTGATATGTATGAAAGCAAACATTGGGGTCAGGATGGTTTCTTGAAATAGGAGGATTGAAATTCATAAATGTTTAAGGCTCGGCCGGATCATCTTTTCTTTCTTTTCTTTTTGACTTGGGAAAGTCAGAGATTGAAATAATAGGAATGGGTGGGCATGTTGGGAATTTTAAGACCATGTGGTGGGCACTTTCACAAATAGTTGCTATGAGGAGCTTGCCTATTTATGAAATGGCTGCCAGGGTGGGTGTGTCTGGTTACCAGAGAGGCTTTTATTTTCTACCAGAAATTTTTTTAAAAACCCTTTCTTGCATCCAAGAAACTTCCCAAATTCCCATTCACCTTTTCCCTTTTCTTAGGCAACTGCCCAACAGAATAACCTTCCATCTTGTTGCCTGTTCTGTACCAGCCTACTACCGGCCCTGCAGAAAAGGCAGGGACAACCCCTTTACAAAAAGGCAAGAGGCTGGAACTAAGCCTGCCAAATTTATTGACACAAAACAGAGCAAACAGAGCAAAACAAAAACACGAACCATGAAACAGGAGCTATTCAAACGGTTGCCTTCAGCAAACCAGCCCTCCCACACATTCCCCTTTTAAACAGTTCAAGGCGTGGCTTCTCTCTGCCTCCTTCCAAGGTGCCCCATTGCCTTCCTCTGTTTACTCCTGATTGACTGCCTCCTGCGTCGGGCGTCCTTGAACAGGGCCAGGTGTGGGTCATCTTCATCCACACTGTCAGGCTCACACAGCTGGGTCTGCATCGTAACCAGATGGGAGGGACCTGGCTGAGGGCTCTGCAAAGCATGGAGCGCTGTTACCTTCCCACCATAGTGGTCCCTATTTTTCTACTTGCATTTTTACGTGCTTTCGAAATGCTAGGTTGGCAGAAGCTGGGACGAGTAACAGGTGCTCACTCTGTTACGCGGCACTCGGGATTCAACCCGCCAAACTGCCGACCTTCTGATCGACAAGCTCAGCATCCTAACCCACTGAGCCACTAGAGGCTAATACTTGGTTGTACACGGTAGCAAGCCAACTCGCCTATATTTATCTATAATTAAAATTGTGTTTAAGACAAATCTTAGGTGAGATAAGGAGCCTGGCAGATCGCATGGGAAATACCTACAAATATATTAATTCCTGCTGACAAACAGGACGAAATGTTATTTGCTCAACCAATGACCAGTGATCACTATAGAATTGCAGGACTTTCATGAGAGGATCATTAGGGATTCTGTGAGAGATCATAATTGGGGAAAAATAAATAATCTTTTTAAATCTTGCATTAACCCAGAGTTCTCACTTAAGACACAACTGACAATGCTCAAATTATCCTATTTTGGATTATTATTATTATTATTATTATTATTATTATTATTATTGTTGTTGTTGTTGTTGTTGTTGTTGTTGTTGTTGTTATCGTTATCGTTATCATTATTATCCTATTTTGGAAAAGCTCTAATTCTCTGAAAGATGGAAGGAGAGAGGAGAAGAAGAAGAAGATAACCAGCAGCAAGGTGGATGAACTCCCAATAGCAACGAGGGCACTGTTGGAAGATCTGAAAGACCAGGTTAGGGATAGATAGACATAGGGAAAGTCTATGTCAGGGGTCTTCACACTTGGCAACTTTAAGACTTGTGGACTTCAACTCCACAACTCCACAAGTCTTAAAGTTCCCAAGTTTGAAGACCCCTGGTCTAGGTGGTCTCGAAAGGAAAGAAAGGAACAAAATCAATCAATCAATGTTTTGGGTGGCAGAGAAAATGACCTTGAAGGACAAGAGGACAAAAAAAAGCTCAGATGAAAGGAGCCTAAGCCAGGCCAAGAATATATCTAAAGTAAATGTTTTAGATATACCCCTCCATAGTTCATGTGCATATAAAGAAAAGGAGTGTGAAAGTTCATTCAGACTTGCAAGATTCTATTACAACAGCTTTACAAAAAAAGTAATACTGATCTATAGAGTGTTGGTGTCCTTGTCTGGTCTACCTCGAAGGGCTGACAACTCCACATTATATTAATGCTCGCAATAGTGGGGATTTTTATGTACGAAGTCAGAGGCCAGCCTGATGCTTTGCTATTGTTGTAAATGTTATGAAATGTGGATTGTGTAAGTTAGAAGTGAATTGCATTGTGAAGTTTTTGTATTTTTTTGCTATTTTTCTGCAGGTGTTTCCTGAGTCATGAAAATTAGTTCAGAATTTCCTCCAGGATAAAAAGACTGAAAAAGGTTGTTATAGACAGTGTTCAGTTGCAAATCAGTGTCTGGATTAGTAATGAATTTTCACTAAAGGAAAAAAAACACAAGTATTTATAAATATACCAACTATAGCTTGCTTGTTACCCATGTAACTAGTAGACTTAGTGTAGACCCGTTCAAGAACAGTACCCTTAAATATTATACTTATTGAACTCTAAACTTTAAACATAATATTTAAATTATAAAGTGGTGTTTAATAATTGGCATACCAATGTAGAAATTTCTTGTTTCTGATGCGAGTAGAAAAATGATTCCTACTGATTTTTCAGCACCTCCAAGAACTGTTTCTTCCAGGGAGTCCAAAAAACTGTGATAATATTGGTCCAAAGCAATCTAGTTGAGTCAGCACAAGGTAAAGGCGAAAGTAGGTGTAGAAATGATTGCATTAAGATGATCAGGATGTTATATTTTATATCTTCCTTTACTCTGTTTACTACCTTAAAAAATTCTGTTGAAAATTGGTGGATAATGAAATCCTCATCAGCCTCATACCACAAGAATTTTGTTTCTCCTACTAGTAGAGGTAAGGAAATCATAATTCTGTTCATACACATGTAACATGCCTTAAATGTTGCAACCCTGTCATCATGTTCCCCCTTCTTTTCATTAAACTAGAGATAACCAATTCATGCAACCGTTCTTCATATGTTTTAGCATCCAGTCGCCTAATCATTTTGGTTGCTCTTCTCTGCGCTCTTTCTAGAGTCTCAACATCTTTTTTATATTGTGGTGACCAACATTCTAAGCTTGGTCTTACCATTATAGTAGCACTATAAAATGCTACTAACACGTCATGTGATCTTGACTTGGAAGTATGGCTAACTGTTGTAAGTGGGATTGCTTCACGAAATAGGGATAGGATGGTAGCCTTAGATTTTTTTCAAATGATGTTGCTCTCTTGTGCTTGCTTATTACAATAACTACGGTAACTTAACAAAAATCTGAAATAAGATTGAAAATGAAGCAAGAATTCAAACAAGTATACTTGCCTGGATTATATAACCCCAATTGCAATATAGGAAGAAAAAACCAATACAGTGCTAGGCTGCATTAACAGAGGGATAGAATCAAGATCACGTGAAGTGTTAATACCACTTTACAATGCCTTGGTAAGGCCACACTGGGAATACTGCATCCAGTTTTGGTCACCACAATGTAAAAAAGATGTTGAGACTCTAGAAAGAGTACAAAGAAAAGGAACAAAGATGATTAAGGGACTGGAGACTAAAACATATAAAGTTCTATTTTGATTGAATAAAATCAACTTCAGGCAGGGTAGAAACATTTCTATAGTAAAACATTATAATTTCTCTATTGTTATCGATGGAAAATAGATTAAACACTGAACTTTCAAAAATTCATTTTAAGCTGGTGCAATAAAGGTGGTGCATATTTCTCTGATATATATTTTGAAAATTTCCAAAACTACACAAAGATACACAAGCTATCAAAAATCTGATTTCAAACTGCATTTCTGAATCCAGATTTTTACATGCTAGTTGTTCATTTTCAGTGCTGTTAGCTTTTTAAAGCCATTTAGATTTTTAAAACAGTTTTTATTAATGCAATTAAAGAACATTTCCTTCAAGCAAGATTCACTCTAGATTCCTAGAGTTGACTTTAACAATGAGCAATTAAAACATTTAAATTTGTGCAGTATTGAATTATACTTCTGTTTTCTTTTATACCTTCTTGCTTGATTCCTTGCCCTTTTCACATAGAGTAAAACTATTCTGCAGGTATTTTTTTTTAAGTCTTGGATCCAAATATATCGGGGGCTCAGAATAATCTCATAATGGTTCCTGCTTCTCTTAATAACCTCTTGAAGTGTCAAAAGATACAACCTATCAGAGTTCTTCTAAGAGGTTTTATGCACTGCCTTGCCTTTTACTGATGCACAACTGGCATGTCCATGTTATTCCATATTCTGTCCATTCCAAAGAAAGGCTAAAGGAGGCAGAGGGTACAGATTTAGTTAGGTACGGCCTCTGACACTTTCACTATCAATTGTCTTTTGCTACCGCTGATCATCACCTCAATTATCTGATGTCCAGCCTACCTGATAGGTTTTTGCAAACTATAACTCTTCTGTCGATGAGCATGGAATAATGACAGCTTGGGGCAAATGTGCAGAATACAAAAGAGAGATAGTAAGGAATATCGTCTGTATGTGTTTTTAAATCCACCACAAGCTAACTGAACGGCTTTTATGGTTTTTTTATTATTATGCCAACATACAAGGTGCTCAACTTGCTTTTAGACTGGCTTCTTGCTTTCTTTTTCAAACAAAATAATTGTTCAGGTTAATTCTACACACTCAGGAAAACATAATTTTCACCTTGCTCTTTCAAAGCAGAGTAAATAATGAATTGTGAAGAGCTGACAATTACTTTTCATATTTTAAGGACACACATTAATGTGAAAGCTGTTCTAAACATTCTCACACAGAAAACATGAATAAACGGGTCTGCTAAAAGTGAAAAGAACAGCTCTATTTGTAAGAGGCAGAAAGTCACATTAACAGGATTTATTTCAGCTGGATCATGCAACCAAAGCAGAATATGGATATGTATATACTAGACACTGAGATTTTACCTGAGTTAGCCCTGCGGGGTTAATTGACAAAGAATACATTGTCAATACAGTTATAACATCTAAATAAATTGGGATTACATTTCCCATATCAATAGTATAGCTCTTAAATAATATTTTTATTCTGTGCAAATCCTATCTATTCATCTCTCTTGTATAACAAATGACCATAATTAGGGGGCCTCATTGGGAGGAAGGTCATTGATAATCTTGTAATTTCTCATTGGTGTAAAAAGGAAAAACAGAACGGTTAGTGATGAATGCATTCAACCTTTTGAATACTTGGGTAGTTTGGACCATGCATTAAAATGCAATAAGAAATTAAGTTCTCTCTTAACACAGCACTTTTAATCTACTATCATTGATATGTTGTATTATAAGCTCTTCTCTTCTCTTCTCTTCTCTTCTCTTCTCTTCTCTTCTCTTCTCTTCTCTTCTCTTCTCTTCTCTTCTCTTCTCTTCTCTCCTCTCCTCTCCTCTCCTCTCCTCCCATGTCTGCCTATCTGTCTAACTATCTTCTATCTATTATCTTTGTATCAATCAAGATACATGAAGTATTAAACCTTTCAGCAAGGACAAGTGTCCTTAGCATTTTTATTCTGTCATTTAATTTGATTATTTTTCTAGAAAGCCTCCCATGTTTTATGAGAACGGCTTTTGAGACAGAAAGGAATAATAATCAGAAATAGTTGTGACAGGCTTTTAAGATAGTGTCTGCTGTTCTTTTGACAGATGCTTTTGAAGAAGCATAAACTGCTATTTGGATGCTAAACGTTGTATTTATTCCTTTATTAACTGCATGTTAATCTAAAAGTCTCGTTTCCAGCAAACTATTATTTTATAATAATTAATTATCTTATTAAGACTTAAGAGATCATATTGGCTCCTATTGGCTTTAGAGAATATCAATAATTATTTTTTTTCAAGCATGGCCCTTATACTTTGAGTTAAAATGTTTAGGCAAGCATCAGGTAGCAGAGAACAAATAGATGTTGATCGTAAAGTGCAAGTCAGTAGCACCCTGGTGCACTTTACCCCTGTGACTTGTTCGTCCTTTTTCCTTCAGAATTAACCAGAAATGTCTTTTTGTAATGGAAAAATTGGAATGCTCGAAAGATGCATAAGACTACTTTTTAACCCATGAAAATCTTCTCAAAAGTCAGGGGTCGTCTTATACGCCGGGTGCTGAAACTTTAGGGACAGGGCTGGCTGGAAAACCTGGAGCGGATCTTCCATTTAGTCTGCGCAGGGAAAGCGGGACCAATTGGAGTAGAAGCTGCAGTCTGTGATTTTTTACAGGCTGGGGTCTGGGCTTTTTTCCTTCTAAAGTTGAAGAGCAGCTGTAGGCAGGTGGGGAATGCAAGAACAACTTGAAAGGCAGGTGGGGAATGCATAGCCAGAGCAGCTCTAAAGACACATTTGACTCAGGAACTGGGCGGCTGGAAAACCTGGAGCGGATCTCCCATTAGGTCTTTTTTTTTAATCCCATTTATATCCCACCCTTCTCCGAAGACTCAGGGCGGCTTACAATTTAAAGCACAAATCAATGTGCTTAGCAATAGCCTTCATTAAATGTATATGCCTGCCTATTAGAGCTTTTGCCACCACCCCACAAGCAGCATTATTACAAAGTCAGCTTATTGCTCCCAACAATCTGAGTCCTCATTTTACCTACCTCAGAATGATGGAAGGCTGACTCAACCTTGAGCCTGGTGGGATGAGAACCTGCACTAATTGCAGGCAGCTGGGGTTACTTAAGGCTCTGCACAGGGAAAGCTTTAGAGTGAATTAGGAAAAGTGAAAAAGTGAATTAGGAAAATAGGAAAAGGGTTGCTGGAATTGGGTACGTGTAGTTTAACGAAGAGAAGGGTGAGGGGTGACACGATAGCAGTGATCCAATATCTCAGGGGCTGCCACAAAGAAGAGGGAGCCAAGCTATTCTCCAAAGCACCTGAAAGCAGGACAAGAAACAATGGATGGAAACTAGTCAAGGAGAGAAGCAACCTAGAACTAAGGAGAAACTTCCTGACAGTTAGAACAATTAACCAGTGGAACAACCTGCCTCCAGAAGTTGTGAATGCTCCAACACTGGAAGTTTTTAAGAAGAGACTGGACAGCCATTTGTCTGAAATGGTATAGGGTTTCCTGCCTTAGCAGGGGGTTGGACTAGATGACCTCCAAGGTCCCTTCCAACTTTATTATTATTATTATTATTATTATTATTATTATTATTATTATTATTATTATTATTATTATTATTAAGTTTAATCCACTTGCACTGTTTTATGTTTACATGTTTGATGACAAACAGCCTTATGTTTATAAGTGACAGTTTTCCTACTAAGTACCTGCATGTCATAAGCATTTGAATTAAAATTACCATATTAAAATCAAATCTGATGTTTTTTAATTTTTATTTGGTGTGCGTTGGAAGAGGGGTAGTCTTATACGGCGAGTATAGCCCAAACCCTATAATTTAACAGGAAATGTAGGGGGTCATCTTATACGCCCAGTCGTCTTATACGCCGGAAAATACGGTACGTTCTCAGTACTAATGGCAGAATCTAGCGATTATGAGGTTGTGATTCTTTAGGCCTTTTTCTGATCAGACGTTCCTTACCTTATTTTTCCTACTGAGATCATGCTCCACAATCACAATACTCTGTGCAGTCTTCTTCGCTCACTGTCTTAATAGCCAGCAAAGCACATTGTTAAACTGGACTACATCTTGCCCGGAAGATATCAAAAGATCATACCAGAGAATACCCAATTTACCCATCACACCCTGCCTGCCAGGTGGCTAGGCTTGACAGAGTAGATCTAAAGAAAAGGGACAATACACTAAAGTGCAACTGCATGAGGAAACAGCTAATTAGAAGAAACATCTGGATGGGGAAAATGCAGAGACCTTGTTTGGCTATAGTATGCACATGAATTTTAAAAAGAAGTTATTTTATATAGGAAAGCACAGATGAACATGGAGTCCATTCACCTAACCATTATAGTTCTGTTCTGCAATAACAATACAATATTCAAAGAAGGGAGTTCTATGAGGGAACTTCTAGAGTTCCCTCTTAGTAGCCTGGCAGTCAAAGACTGGGGCATTAAGCTAAATGGTATACCCATCTTATGGTAAAATTGAAAAGAAAATGCTTGTTGCCTACAATCTGGATGCCTGCAGGATCTAGTTAGCTTCCGTTCTTGTTCATCTTCCCAGCTCTTGTCTTCTTTTACTTACCCAACTATGCTTATCACAGAGGAATCCTCAGATGTGAAGAAGATAAACTATCAGAGCTAGTAGGCACATAGAGATAAAGATGGGCCACATATACAGCAGATGAGGGTGAATTGCCTGTCTTTCTCAGTCTTTCTCCTATTGGCTTTAAAGAATATCAGTAAATGAAAGTTCAGGAGGCAAGATGTACTATACAGAAGACATGAAACAAAGGGGTTTGGGGATGAGTAACTCCCCTGTAAGGGTTGAAGCAGGCAAGGCAGGAATTTTATTTTGTAAACAAAGGATGTAAGGCAGAAAGCTTCAAGACCAGAGAAAAACTACCCATAGTTGCTGCATGGCCATTGATATGTAAAGGCGAGAGGAATTAACCTTGGGATTAACATATAAAAAGGGCAGGATTCCTGGGCATTGTGAGATCAAGATCTTGTAAGTATCTTGTATCTCACATTCATTTACCTAAGATTCTTAAGTCTCCTTTGGGAATGTGGAATTGAGAGAGTCTAATCATCATATCTGGTACAAAGCTGTGATATCCCCATTTTCTAATGAGATGAGCAACTTCAGGGCCTTTAAGAAAACACCATGTCAGCATTTGAATCTGAACTTGATGATTTCTCAATATTGTTAACAACTGCAGTGTCTTGTTCAGTTTCATGGAACTTCAACCAATGCTGTTCCTGGTTCAAACTAGATCAGCTTATGGTGACTGGATTTTCTGTGATCAACCCTAAAGGGTGACAAACTGGTTTTCTCTGATATCTTACTCACTTTTTGTTTGACCACTATTCCCTGCCTTCTCATCTTATAAATTGTTTATTGTCAATTCCAGCCCTAAAATAAGATTAACCTCTGATATTAGACACCATAAGACGGTTTGGTGTAGGTGTAAAAGTGCTGGGTTAAAAATTGGGAGTTTGTAAGTTTTATCTTTTCATGGCTCATTTCCTTCCTTCCTTCCTTCCTTCCTTCCTTCCTTCCTTCCTTCCTTCCTTCCTTTTTTGTCTGCCATTAGTAATATAATCTCATGTCAAAATGCTTTTGACCAACAGTACATTATTTATTTATCAAATTTAGAAACTGTCCATCTCCCTCTCAGATAAATTTGCACAGCTAAGTTCTACGAACTTTTATTAATCACCAACTTACATGAATATTGTACAGATATATCACACAGGATACATTCAAAAATATTCTTGTTGTCATTTAGAAAGAAGGGGGTATGGGGCAAAACCAGAAAACAACTGATGTAAGTGGCCAAAACTCAATGGCTGCCAAAAAAAACTTTATGGTGGTCAAAAATAAAAACAAGAGAGCCAGCCAGCTGGCTGACTTGGAGTCAATCATTCTCTTTCAGTCCAACACACCTTATATGGTTGTCTTGAAAATAGGACAAGAAAGGAACAGAACAGAACAGAACAGAACAGAATAGAGCAGAACAGAATAGAGCTGGAAGGAACCTTGGAGGTCTTCTAGTCCAGTCTCCTGCTCAAGAGGAGAACCTATACCATGTCAGTCAAGTGGCTGTTTAGTCTCTTCTTTAAAATCTCCAGTGATGGAGTGTCCACAAAATCTGAAGGCAAGCTGTTCCACTGGTTAATTGTCCTCACTGTTAGGAATTGTCTCCTTAATTCCAAGTTGCTTGTCTCTTTGGTCAGTTTCCAACCAATGTTTCTTGTCCTACCCTCTGGTGCTTTGGAGAATATGTTTGCTGTCTTGAGTTGATCAAAAATAAAAGTGACATAAAAAAATACATAAATGAAAAATAGGAAAGTGTCAACCCAAATTATTTCATGTACACGTTTCCTTGAAGGACTCCACACATCTATCAAGAACAAATAGAAACATATCATAGGGGCTGCTATTTTCACTTTTTTGATATTACAATTGTATTATTATGACAGTATATGACAGCAATACTATGAAGGAAATGCAATTAATAAACTTAAGCAAAAATAGATTTCACTGGATTTTCCTTTCTTAATTAGCTGTAATCTGTGCATTTGGCTTTTATTTTTTATTTTTTTGCAAGCCATTGGAAAGGCCTGATATCCTTCTTCGCAGAAACAGTGGTCAATAAAAGAAAATATAGATCACACACATCCTATTCTATGGATGTAATCTTGTCCCTTGTTTAAAACAGGATACAAAGAGATGTGTAGTGAACTAGCATTGTTCACCTAAAAGCAAGACAAACAGGAGAATAATCTATATTTGGATGTGTAGCAAGATAAGGTACTAATGCACAAACATGACGCAGGTTGTAGATATTCTACATTTTAATTGTTCTTGCTGATAGAGTAGGAAGTCTTTGATAGGAGCAATATTGTTCTGAAGCCTTGTGGTAATCCCATTATTTAGAAGGAACTGTAATCAGTGCATGTGAAAACCCTGAAGGTGTAGTTCAAATTCAGAAAGGATTTAAGTTGCCTTTTAAGAGCAGAGGTACTATGAAAGGAACTTAATTTAACAAGCTTTTTTGTCAACTTCTTGAAGCAAGTTTGAGTTTTGAAGGAGGGCAATTTGACTGCTGTCTTAAGGGAATGAGCCCCTCAGCATTCACCAAGACATGCTTCAAGGAGACTCTACTCTTAATCCAATTTACTCAGCTGAAGAAGTCCCAGCGCTTCAGCTTGCCAACAAATTAAAATCCAGCTTCATAAAAACACCTTGAATTTGGAAAGTATTGGCTCGCCCGCTAGACTTGAAACTTCATTTATTCTGGCTAACTTCTCAATTATCTTCCCAGCAGTGAAGATGTGTAAAAGTGCAAAAATCAATAAGATTCTATTCCCTTTCTATTGGAAAGGGAAAAATTAATGAGATAGGACACTCTCTTAATCAGAAATAAATGTTTTAATTCAGATAATGACATAGTTTTCCCTTGTTGGAGGATGACAAATGCCGGCCTGCACCCCCAGCAGAAGGAGTTTCAATTTTATTGTAAATATAAAAGGTATTGATCGAGGAGATGTACAAACCCTATTGCTTACAAAAGCCATTCAGGGAGACTGGGAAAACTATTAAGCAGTGGGTCAGAAATCAATAAACAAGACTGAAATGTAGCAGAGGTCGCCCCAGGCTTTGTAGCATCTTAGAAAGCCGTGTGGCAAAAATAGTGACAGAAATGTCTCTGGTGGAGCAATGTTAGGGATGAAAGGGTCAGCTGTTTAATCTCTTTGGAAGTTTGACAGGTCCAGAAAACAAGCTAATGTAGCCTTATTTTAGTCCCTGTTGATTTGAATACATGCTGATTCAACCCAGCATTGACTGCGATTAGCACTCTCTTCTAAATTTGCAGAATACAACAAATGTTTTGGACAGTGATGAGAGAGAAAGAGAGAAGGAGGAAACTGATACATGGATATGCATTTGTTAATTTTCAGGATGGAAACAAAAGTGAAGGTTTGGCAAGGTAAATATGAAACCTACACAATCAAATTTACTCCTTTCGCCCCCCTAGATGAGCTTCTTGGGGAAAATTAGGGGAGGATCAAAGGAATCTTCATCAAGCTTTCTCAACTTTAGTCTGAACAATCTTGTTGTCCCAGGTCAGCCATAACTGCGTTGAGGTGCAGTTGTATAGGAAGTGGTATAGAAATATGGCGTAGTGCTTCAGTTGTTGGACCAGGAATGGGAGACCCGTGTTCAAGATCACCCTTAGTTGTTGAAGCTCACATCAAAGCTAACTTTGGGCCAGTTGAGCTCACAGGTTATTGTTTTGGAGAAAAACTGGATGGATGGATGGATGGATGGATGGATGGATGGATGGATGGATGGAATATATGCTCTTTTGAATTCCTGTAAGAAAGGAGAGATTTCAGTCAACAGGCAGACAAGGAGGAGATGCTTTTATGTCTTTCACCTCTATTCTTATCCCACAACAAAAGGAGTATATACAAGAATATCCAAAATAAGAACATATTTAGGGTTTACCAAGGGATGGCGGGCACCACATAATTTTTTCCTGTGCCCATAACTTTTTCATTGCTACGTTTGACTTTAGTCTTCCATAAATTTTGGTATTTGCATTTTTCCTTTGTAACTATTTAAAAATGCTTTAAAAAGTGTAGAAAATTTTCATTTTTCCATTGCCCTAGTTATAAATAAATAATTTGCTTATAAAGCCTGCTGTTGTTTAAATAAATATTTTTTAAAAAAAAGATTTATATTAAATATAGTTTCAGGAAACAGCCTTAGAGATGGCCTGGAAGAAAACTGAATTTTTGATCTCTTATTTCACCTTCAGCACTTATTGAGTCTTTATGTCTTGTCAGTTAAGCAATGGGAGAGTTAAAGGGCAGCGTAGTTGAACTGTTCTCAGGGCATCTGTTCACTTTATTGCATCCTGATCATATCTCTGATATAGTAGAAAATAGAGTCTTTTGTACTTGAGAAACATAAAGGAATACACTCACAATATGCATGTGTTAGATTACAACTTTTGCCTATCTCAAACAACTGTTATACCATTAAACCAAATAATTGATTTGAAATCCCACATCCTTATATTGAGAGGCACATATTTGTAAAATAATTCTAATAATAAATTTTTGCCAGCACATCCTTTCTCAAAGAAAATCTGGGTTCTTGTCACTGTTTGAGGGAAAAATGAAAGGCTTAAATGTATGAGTGAAATTCCCATCATATTTTAAGTATCGCAGAGGAACATATTGCACTGCGTTATGTAATAGTAGTGTAATGTAGTTGTAAGCGATAAGTTCTTCTGTCATCAAATTTCAGATGATTAGATGTTCAGGTGCATATTAATTCTAAAATCTGGTGAATCTCTAACAACAGTAAATTCCTCATAAATAATGATCAGAATGTGAAAATACTCCCACCAGTATTGGCTAATACAGATTGTGCAACCCATAGTTTAAATACTCTTATCCTTTTGCCTTAAAAAGTCACATTGTTTTAAACACAAGAAAACAAAGCAAAAAATATCTATTGTATTTTATCACTAATTGTAGTAATGCAACAGGAAGATGTTCTTTCCATGCCTTAAAGAAAATAAAAGGTATAGGGTGAGGGGATCACTATAAACAAACTCAGAGGAAGGAAAGGCAACATTGCTGCAAGGATGATCTATAAAATTAGAAATAAAGTTCTAGACATAGGACCCTCCGAATTCTTGAATGTTATGTTATTTTGGATGAGAAAAGAAGAAAACATATAGAAAGGTACTATTCTCATTCATTCTCATTGGTTAAGCATAAGGACTGTTGTGGGATATAATGACAGAAAGTTGCCTAAAATTATGCAGAGCCTTTTAATTATTTAGCTATTTAAATCTCGTAAAGTTAAACATCAGCATTAATACAAGGATTGCTGTTTAATCCAAATGGTGGAAACTATAGCACTGGGAGGCACTTTGGAGATCATTTAGCACAACTTCATTACTGATGCAAAGTCTGAGAGATGGTTCTTCAATCCCTACCAGGCATCTGATTTATATATATATTTATCAATTTATGTATCTCACTACACATCAGCCATCAGTCTACCTGCCTAAGGTAGCAGTGTTAAGAAGCGGCAGGAATTTGGCCGAGGCAGGGTGACAAGAACTGAGAATCCAAAGGATTTTAAGCACCACTTGATTTTTCTACCCTATTTCTACCCTATTTCCATATTCTTCTCTAGATAAATTCTCTCCACTGTGAATCAAAGGAGTTTTGTTTTTATTTCAACACAATAGGAAGAACGGCTTTTTGAATGTATTTTTCTGTACCAAAGTGACTTTCAAACATGCATTGGCAAATTCTACTAACCCACAAGGAGCTTCATTCTGAATATAAATCCAATGGCTCATTCATTCAACATACTCAGTTGCTATCTAGCAGCTCCTCTCTCGAAGGAAGAAAGACAGAGAGACTGGACACAAGTACTGGGAAGATACAGTTTGATCTGGGTTCGTGTGAGTGTGTGTGTGTGTGTGTGTGTGCGCGTGCGTGCACATGTGTATATGTGTGCGTGTGTTGGTGAGCAAGACATTATTCGAAGGGTTTGAAAAGAGAGTATTGAAACTTTTAACAACATCATTCTGGTAGCAGGGAGAACGAGCCAAAAATATATAGATAATACTGCCACTCTGCCTTCTATTGCTGGAAATGCAGTCCCCCCCCTTGACATGGATATGATGATAAGATTGCTTAGGGTCAGGTAACTCATCAGTAGGTGAAGTGTACAGCTGTCGAGGATTTCCGTTTCATCTCACCTCAGATATTATGTCAGTTCCATGTCATTTCCATCACTGAGAATGATTTGAGGGCTCACTGTGTCCCCTGTTATTGCGGTCACTTGACCTCAGATGTAACTTCTCTATAATACCATCATTTTAACAGAGGCTACGAGTAGCACACGTGCATGCACAAGCACAGATACACACTGCCAGCACTTGACCTCTTGATGCCTGACACATGCCAATTGGCTCTGGCGTTCGGGTTTCCCTGCCCCTCCATTTTCCCACAAATGAGTGTTAAGGCCCCAATGAATGGATTCTCATTTGAAGTTCTATTTTTTTCATTGCCACCAGCATTCTTCAAAATTGAATCCTTCTGCTTTTTATACATTGTGGTTCCCAGTAATAGTATTTTTCCCCTTCTTGCCATTTAAGCCAAGAGTCTAGAATTGGATGTTCTGGTCAACATTCATTCATTTGTATCTGAATCTCAATGAAGGTTTATATGGGAGGAAAGTCAAACACGCCTGTTTTATGAAGAGCGAGATGTTGCCCTATGAGCGGTTTCTCATAAACCCAGGTTTGGAGAAAGTTAACAGAAATGACTTTTTAAATGCCAACGATTTGGTAGGAATGTGGCAAGTTGTTTACTTTGAACTTTGAAGTCCAGCATGCATACAACTTGTCCAACTGAAATCCAGTTATTTCTAACTTAACATTGATTGTAGATGGTTATAATCTCTCTATTGGATTGCTTGACTTATATTTCATTGTACCTGGTACGAAGCCTCTGCAGTAATGTTCCTATGGAAGAAAGTAGAAGCAGGTTTTTCCATCTCTTCTGCTTTCCTTCATTCCTTCTCGGAGATTCTTCCTACCTTTGTGCCCAACAATGATGGACGCTTGTCCAACCTCTTTTGTTTGGGGATTTTTTTCACAGAAGCGGGAGGAGAGATAGCCAGAGATTTAGCTGGTTTTGTATTATTCCAATTTATTTACAAATATGGAATAAAGTCAAGGTTTAAATATAATGTACAATATCCAGAAGCTGCAATTCCTTACCCTCAGTTGCTTGAAACTTGCAATTGCCAACTTGCTTTTACACACATTTTCAAGGTAAATGTTACATAGCAACATTACATTCCATAGCAAGCAAGTTTCAACAACCTTTTCAGGTCAGAGGCACTTATCTTGCAGTGTTATAGGAATAATAATAATAATAATAATAATAATAATAATAATAATAATAATAATAATAATAATAATAATAATAATAATAATAATAATAATAATAATAATTTTAAATTATTATTAAATTGAAATAAAATGCTGCAAAAGTCAGGCGATTTTATTTAAAAATTTAGAGCACTTATGGCTTAAGATAAGATAACCTTTATTGTCACTTTTTATTGGGGGCACAACAACACACATCAAAAATGAAATTTAGTTGCACGCTCTCAAAGTGAACACATACGTGACACACACCAAGGCATACTATATACAACATAAGTATAGACTTACACCCCTACATATACATAACATATGAATATTAAACACTGTCCATCTTGAATCTATAACAGAAGTAGGAAGCTTTAGAGTTCACAAGGTTTATACTGTATGGAACGAAACTGTGGTTGAATCTGGATGTTCTGCTTCGGATACCACAGAGCTTCCTCCCAGAAGGTAACAAGGAAAACAAGTTGTGAAGAGGATGGGTAGTATCCCATCCTTATCTTTCACATTTAAATTTTGGATTTAAATAGACATTATCATACCCTTGGATTCACTCTTAGGTGTTTTTACCACAAAGTCAGCTCCTAATTAAAACTGGAATAACACATGTGGGTCCTTTCTATTTAAATATTTTCATCCAGTTTGATTCTTAAATTGAAATGGTGCAGACCAGGGTCTCCCAAACTTTAAGGTGTACATTCCTTGGAGAGGTGGAGATGGTGATATAGACCATGTGGCTGGTGTTTGAAATTTCATCTTCCTGTAACTAAATCATGTTTGAACAGTTATACATTTTCCCCCAAATCACACGTGGAACTGGTGTATCAAGACTAGAGAGAAAAGATGTATAATCCCCTGAACATAGGTTGCTAACTCAGTGCAAGGCTTCCCAGTGTCAGTCATAGGGAAATGACTGAGCACTCAGCGGTAATCTTAAAATGATGGATGTTTTCAAGCCAGTGATAGAATTTGGGTGATAAGAGTCTAATGTATGCCGACAGCATAGAGAGTTGCATAATCTGAAGTGTCGGGGTTGCCTGAAGCACCTTAGAGCTTTCATGCAGCTCCATAGCTTCCTAAAATGCCACTGAATGGACATTTGTTATGTGGGAGAAAAGGAACATTATGAAATAAATGGGAAATAACCATATAATGGAGCATCTGTGGACCATCTCTCTTTTGTCATGGTTAAAAAACTGAGATGAAATTCACTGGGACTTCTGAGGAGCTGGGGGGTGGGGGTGAACAATCTGCCTTGGAAAATGATGGATTCAGATGGAAAAGATGGTGATATGACATAGGATTCTTGCCGTTCTCTTGAATTCAGAGGTGAGAAACAGTAAAAATGTAGACTCTGTCAATCCTGGACAACCTGTGCCAGCCAACATGTTCCTTGATTAGCTGAGAAACATTTGGCAAAGTGTCAAAAGTGAGATAGTGAAGGGAAACTTGAACTAAATTTAGAAGAGAGAACTGCAGAGAAATTATGAAAATTATGCCTAGAGCTTGTTAAAGCTGTGAAGTCTTGGACAGCTTGGCCCAGCAGTTGGAACAGAAGACCTGTGTATTGTGTGCAATGACCAATTCTTTCTATGAATATTTTTGTAAATGTTCACCCTGCATGAACTTTAAAGACCTTAGTGATTACCACTAGAACATTATTGGGGGCACCTTTTCACTTATCAAATCTTGGAAATCTGAAGCCAGCCATGTCCCTGATTCTTATCTTTCTTGTAGTAAAAGTAAATAAATGGCAGGAATGGAAGGAAAAAAATTGATTAATCACTCTTTTTTAAAAGAGGCATTTCTATCTTGTCTGAAGTAGGGTGTAGTTTGCCGTCGTTGAAGAAGCCCTCCTTTGCACCAAATCATTACAAACTTGTTTCTAATTTTCTTCTTGGATAGGTTCGTGGACTATGTATTGGCATTACTGCTTCAGAAAACTGGAGGAATCGGGATTCGTGTAAGCTGAGCTTCAGACCTTGGCTTGGTACTAAAACAGCTTGGCCATTCTGGTTGATCTTTTTCCCCAAAAAGCAACTAGACTTCCTTGTTTTGTTTGAAGACGTTTCGCTTTTCATCCAAGAAGCTTCTTCAGTGAGCGCTGAATGGTGGAGAATGGAAGGGTTTGTATTCCTTGAGGACATGTGGTCATTAGTCCTCTTTCTGATAGTTGTTAAGGTCACTTGGATGTTTATCTTTGCCCTCAGGGTCACCTGAATCCTGTAGTCTGCAATTTTTTTTCCTGGAAATCCATTCCTTCTCCTGTACCATTCGAACAGTGTTCATCCCAAAGTGCATAGCTAAATGTCTATGGAGATTCTCAGTCATCCAGGTCATGGTTGTCCCAAAGGTGCTTTTCTTTCAAAAAGCAACTGGATGACCAGCAGAGTTAGCTCATCTGTTCCAGAGATTACTATAAATATTACACAATCATAGCAAATTTAAAGACCTGTTGCCATGGCCTTCACCTGCATAACTTGTAGTAGCCATGAATCCTGGAGGACACCAAGTTGTGGACTCAGTCTTTCAGGGGAAGTCCAGACTTATCATCAGAATATACAGAAAACCAGATGGGCTTTGGACCAACAGACCAATATGATCTTGTACAACAACTTCATCTTAATTTATCTAATCCAGGCCTTACAATTTCCAAGCACAAAGTGCCATATATCTCAAGGTGGCAATATGCAACTGGATATCAACAGCATAGTGATGATATGCACCACAAACTGGCAGATACCTTCTCTAGGTGAGCTCACATAAATAGATACATGAGGTAGCAAGGAAGGGATTGGTTCCTCACTAGCAACTTATTTTGTGCCAGAGTGAGAATAATTTTGATAAACTTTATTATGACTTCAACAAGTACTGGGTGCTACTATAAGGCCACTAATGGGAAAATGGCCCCGATTAACCAATGAAAGCTATGTATGTATGTATCTGCTTTATAAGGGTAGAAAGTGAATGTCTAATATTACTCTTTGAGCACAAAAATTGTGTATAATAAATAGGCAATCAAATGAATCAAATGAAACTTTAGTTGATTCAAGGAAAGCCCTATTTTAATAAGACGATAAATGGTACAGATAGGAAAGCAGTTACTAAAAGTGTGCATCTTGAATGCATGAGGTAAACGAGCATGAAATACAGGTAGCCCTTGACTTACGACTACAATTGTGCCCAAAACCTCTGTTGCTAAGTGAGATGTTTGTTAAGTGGGTTTTGCCCCATTTTACGGCCTTTCTTGGCACAGTTATTAAGTGAATCTGGCTTCAGATTTTGCTTGTCAGAAGGTGGCAAAAGGTGATCACGTGACCCTGGGATACTGCAACTGTCATAAATAACAATCAGTTGCCAACCCTCTGAATTTTGATCACATGACCATAGGGCTGATGCAATGGTCGTAAGTGTAAAAAACAGTCATACACAGTGGTGGGATTCAAATATGTAAACAACCGGTTCTCTGTGTGGATGCCATTTCCGGAACTCCATTCTGGGCCTGGGCAACAAAAAATTAGCTACCGGTTCTGCCGAAGTGGTGTGAACCAGCTGAATCCCACCACTGGTCATACATCACTTTTTTCAGTGCCATTATAACTTCGAATGGTCTCTAAATGAACTGTTGTAAGTCAAGGACTAACTGAGATTTGAATCAAATCCTTCAAGGAACCTTGAATATTAACTGTGGTAAAGGTTGCCCTGTGATAAGATGGTGGGGGGGGGCACAATAAACTTTACAAATACATAAATAAACAAACAAACTGTACTTATGTGTTTTCCTAAGGTGTTACAGTCACAGTACGACGAACTGTAACTGGTGAATTCATTGTATGCAATGCAACAAAATTTTACCTTTACACTGGAAATTTTGGTAAGTCAGTTTGCAGCAACAGAAGAACTACTCTTATTAAACCAAGCAAGAACATAAAACATTGTGTAGGTCAGCCAGCAGAAGGCAGTCTTAGAATGAGACTTTGACTTGTCTATTTTCCTGGGTTTGGGTTGAAAAAAAATCTGTGGTACCTTTCGGCATCCTCAGGCCTGGATGAAAGAGTATGAATAAGTTTATTAAAAAGTTCTTCTATTTCTCCTTCTGGACAGTTTGCTATAGAACCTTCAAGTCTATAGGGGAACCTTCTCTGATTTTTTCTTTTTAAAAAAAGAAGGAACTTGGCTAATACATAAAATTATTGTGGCTGCCATAAAAAGCAACTTGCGATTCTTCTTCTTTTTTTTTAAAGCAAGCAATAAACATTTAGCAGTTAGTGGAAATCTGGGCTGCTTGGTGCTCTCTGGGCTTGGTTGTTTTTTATAGACGTTTAATTATCAAATTAGGTAACATCATCAGTGTTACCATAGTAGGAGTGGGGTTTACTCTTATTTTTATATACTGGTAGCTTGCCCTGTCAGTGTTGGGGGTAGTGTTCTTGTTTAATTGATGTTGTTGTTTAGTTTAGTTGATGGACAGCAGAGAGTCATTGGAGGAGTCATTCTACCTCTGATGGAGGTGGAAGTTCCACATCTGGGCAATACCATTACAGATTTCTCCAAAATGATTCACACTTACATGTTTCTGCAAGCCTAAACAAGCAGGCAAAAGCTCTACATAGGTAAAAATATATATTCTAATCTAGTTGACTCTTTATAAAAGAAAAGCCATTTGAGGTTTCACCTTCAGTGGGTAAGGGCAGTTCACCAGAACTTCAAGAATAAGAAATGACCAAACAGCTATTCAATTGTACCTTCAGATTGGTTGTACCTCTTTGATTTACAGTAGCAAACTACACACCATGTGAAGCAAAACCCTGCACAGATGGCTCAGAGCTCCTACTAATGAGCCAAGGCATATGCAAAAAAAGGGGGGGGGGAAAGACAGCTACATACTCTCCTGCCTTCATTTTCTAGGGTTTCTTCCCTGTAAACCTTGACAACATTAAGAATTGCAAACTTCAACTCCCAGAAGTCTGGAGGTTGAAATCCACAAGCCTTAAAGTTGGACACCCCTGCTGTAAAGCAGGAGCCCCCAATCCCTGGTCCGTGGACCAGTACCCATCCGTGGCATGCCAGCAACTGATCCGGACAAATAAGCAAAGTTTCATCCATGGGATGCAGGCAGCATACAAAATCCACACACTCTCCGATCTGTGAAAAAACCTCTCTCCGCAGAACTGGTCCCTGTTGCCCAAAAGGTTGGGCACCACTGCTGTAAAGGAAATCCTTGGTCAGTAGAAAGCTGTAATAAAAATTCTGCAACCAAAGCAATCAACCCTGGCCATTTCCTACATCCCTGGTGCCCTGGTGGTGCAGTGGTTAGAATGCAGTATTGCAGGCAAACTT
>NC_138204.1:71923852-72111352 GCF_964194415.1 Vipera berus
ATATTAAAGGGTTTATAACAAATAAATGGAAACTATATGCTTATGTAATTTTAAACTGTGCCTCTTTCATGTGTCAGACAGCAAAAGGTTATTTTTATACAAAAAGAGGGAAATCATAAGTATCCTATTTTGTCTTTATTGTTTGGTCTTCCTGTTTTAAATACTCTTTTGATTGAAGAAATAAATTTCAAAGGTTCATTTTCTACCTTATTAAAAAAAATGACAAAACAGCTGAAATAGTTTTATTTTCTTAGCCTCAAGCTTTGCAAATAAAATTATATCCATGTAATTGATTGGTAAAAGGGACGCGGTGGCTCAGTGGGTTAGGACGCTGAGCTTGTCGATCAGAAGGTCGGCAGTTTGGCAGGTCGAATCCCGAGTGCCGTGTAACAGAATGAGCGCCTGTTACTCGTCCCAGCTTCTGCCAACCTAGCAGTTCGAAAGCACGTAAAAATGCAAGTAGAAAAATAGGGACCACTACGGTGGGAAGGTAACAGCGTTCCGTGCGCCTTTGGCGTCTAGTCATGCTGGCCACATGACCATGGAGACGTCCTCGGACAAGCGCTGACTCTTCGGCTTTGAAACGGAGATGAGCACCGGCCTCTAGAGTTGGAAACGACTAGCACGCATGTGCGGGGGAACCTTTACCTTTACCTTTAATTGATTGGTATACCTTTGGAACAGTTTCTCCCTGCCCTTCAGACAGTGTTTCAAAAATACAAGTGATATGTATTATTTTATTTTTCTGCACTCAAGTTTCAGTTCCCATTAACTCTAAGAATATTTGTGCCAAATTGGATGCAACCTTAACATGGGTGTGCACAAATCCAATTCTAGCTGTGTGTGTTCATGCGCGCCACACGCATGCGCACACACACCTGTGTGCTTTTGCCCTATTCTTGCTTTAGACAACTGCAAGTCTGTGCACTAGTCTTAGCAACATTTTTGTAAGTAGTTTACCACTGCCTTTTCCCTAAGGCTGAAAAAGAGCTGACTTTAACTCACAGTCTCTGGCTTTCATGACCCTACTTATTCTTTTAAATTCTACAGTTAGGAAAGGACTTATAGATATTGGTGTTGTGTCTTTTCTCTCTTGGTCAGAGAAACTGGCAGTTTGCTGGAATCTAGTGCAATGATATGTAGAAATGACATTGGGAGACAGAAGCTGCAGATTAAACAAGGGATAAGAGGCAGCTGAGTCTGCAGAAAGAATGAGGGTGTGACTCTCCCTAGTTTCTTGGACTGTAAAGATGAGGGAAGAGATGTATTTTTAGACTTGTAAGCAGGGCTTTTTTTCTCATAGAACACTCAGAACGGAGTTCCGGCACCTTTTTTGGATGGAATCTTTTAGGGTAGGCAAGACGGGTTGTATGACATGTGTGAGTTCCGGCACCTTTTTCTTTTACAAAAAAAGCACTGCTCGTAAGATTCTGTAAATGTAAAGTTAGAGCCAGATCTGGGTGTGCTTCTTGTCCAGATTACCTCACAAAGCTGATATCTAGATACTAAACCTCTGGCAAATGAAATTTTTGATTTGCTTTTCTTTCATCATCTTCTAACCCAAGCAAGAAATTCTGTAATACGTACGTTGTACCTTACATTGATCTTTTCAGCATCTTTCCCCAGATTATGCCTTCCAATACTTGGTGGACTTGGAACCACTCAGGAACAATCCATTTTCAGCAGCACAAACACAGTCTAATCTACTTGAGCATCTATAGATACCCTTTTTCTGGACTGAAACCACAAGTTCATCCTCAACAGCCACTAATGACATATAAGTCCTCTTTTGCTATTACAACAGATAGACATTTCCCATCTATTCCTTCCTAGAGTTCTCTCTGAGATGGTTTTACAATTTCTGGCATGGAATTATACTGATATCAGCTTATTCTTCCCTGTGAAAATTGTGCCTTATTACAGTTTAAATTAATTCTGGGCTTCCTGTTAGCAAAGTGAGAACAATTATGTTTGGATGTCTGCATAGATGCATGAATATGCAGGAAACCATAATTGATCATAGGTAGATAAAAAAACTCTTGACAAGTTGACAAAGGCAGTTTTGCAATCCTGTGGTTCCCCTAGCACACATATATTGTTCCTTATTTATAGTTTTGTGGTTGCTATGCTGACAACTTTTTAAAGTTTTAGAAATTTAATTAAAAAAAATAAAAATATCAAAGTGAACGAAAAGTATCCAGGCAGATAGTTTTTCCTATATTTTTTTGTAACTTTCAATCATCTTACTTTATTCAGCTTCTTAATTTATTTATTCTATTTCTCTATTTTCTTCTCAAGAGTTTAATAGCATTCCATATCACAGTGAGGGCTTTTAAAGAAGTTTTGTAGTTGTACAGTATATTCCTTGGGGCTACTTAACTATGTGTCTTGTCTGCATTTTGTGTCTGACTAATATGTTTTTATTCTATAAGTATGAGTTCTTGAAGTATTCAATTACAGGCAGTCTTTGACTTACAACAGTTCATTTAGTGACCTTTCAAAGTTACAACGGCACTGTATAAAGTGACTTGTGACCATTTTTCACACTTACGACTGTTGCAGCATCCCAATGGCCACGTAATCAAAATCCAGATGCTTGGCAACTGACTCATATTTATGACAGTTGCAATGTCCTGGGGTCAGTGAACACCTTTTGAGACCTTCTCACAAGCAAAATCCATGGGGAAGCCAGATTCACTTAACAACTATGTTAATAACTTAACTGCAGTGATTCACTTAAGAACTGTGGCAAGAAAGGTTATACAATGAGGCAAAATTCATTTAACAACTGTCTTGCTTAGCAACAGTCATTTTGGACTCAATTGTGGTCATGTCAAGGACTACTTATAGTGCTAAAATGATGTGCTTAGGAGAAGTTAAAATTTTGATTGGAAAGACGTTCAAATGTTCAAAGAATGGAAGAGAGAAAACTGCAAAAGAGATAATAAAAATATAATGTTTAGTAAAGATACTGATTTTGAGGGCCTAATGTAAAGAAAAGACAGAATCAAAAAGAGTGTCTTATAAGAATTGCAGGACCTAGGTAATATCAAATAAGTATTTCACTTCTTTATATTTTCTTGAATTACTTTTAAAACTGCAAGAGCTTTATCTTTGAATAATGAAATTGATAATTTTTTCTCAGCTTTTTCAGCCACGGGAAGATTACTGGATGTTTTGGGGCCAACCAAAACATAATTCATAGAATTATTTTTATGGGGGGAAATGGGTGGAGGAAATGCTGTGTGTGCTGACTTCAGCTTCTAAATGAAAGGTAGAATATAAATCTAACGTATAAATATTATTTGTAATGAATGGACAGGCAAGCTCCAATTCTTACATTCACTCTTGCAGGATTTCGTCATGCAAAACATTGATCCCTCCACACCGTCTATTCCCATTAGAGAGAAGAACAGTTGTATTTTTAAAATCAAGTTGCTGGATGAGAGAGAGAGGAAACTAGTGGAATTTTAATCTTCCCCCAGATTTAAACTGGAGTTTGCAAAAGGAAATAAATTGGCAAAAAATAACATCTGTTTCAAGAGTTCTAGACATAGTTAATAAATTATATGCTTTGGGGCAATTTGGAATGTCTTGATTTACATTCACTGCTGTCCATGAGGAAGCACTATACAACCTCGTAGTTGGAATATACCACTTATATTCAAGTTCTTCTAGTTGTCAATAGTAATACAAATTTAAGCAAACTTTGTTAAAGGTCTTGAGGCTTCTAGAGTGAGGCCCAGCCAGATTAATATTTGGAGCCCTCTATTCTGAGAGTGCAAATGTGTGAAAAACGAGACCATAATGTATGGTATCTATGGGAACTTTTTACAGCAAAACTGCTTTTCCAATATATTTTTCTGTGGAGGTTCTTTTAAGATACTGTCTGATTTTAAGACTCTCCTTTTAGCTCCTTCGTGACTAAATTTTTTATATGTGGATTTTCCAAATTAAAAAGTATTCTTTTTAATGTCTTCACTTTTCTTTTAATCAAGTTTGATTCTGTTTATATCAGTTTCCCAAATTAGTAAACTGATTTCCCTAGTCTCATGCTTCAATGAACAGGGCTACATGTGGCTATAGGATTTAGTTCTCTTTCATCGTTTTCCATGTATTTTATCTTCTAGTAATATGGTGGTGGGGCTCTGTTTCTATCAATTGCAAGGGAAAAGCCAGGTAAAAATTTTCTCAGGGAATGCAGCTTATTTCAACAATCAGTATCAAATCAGACATTGAATCCAAAAGTGAATTCTGGGAGTTGAAGTCCACGAGTCATAAAAGAGCCAAGGTTGCCTACCCCTGGGATAGTGTAATGGTATTTGCCTAAGAGAAACTGGGCAAAGAGATGCTGCCAAGGGAATGGTCAGGTAAGAGGCAGCGTGGCCTATAATTGCATACTGGGTGTAGCAAGAAGCTCAGAAGAGAACCTCTCTAGTTTCTTGAGCTGCAAAAGAAGTGGGGGAAGGATTGTAGTTTCAGACTTCTACAATTCTCTCTCTGTAGCTTTACAATAAAACAAAGCTGATCTGATTGTCATTCCTATCTGGTTTATCTCATAAGGCCAACAAATAGCAAACTCTCCTCTGGGCTGTTGAGTAGTAGAAAGACATATTGGGATACAGTGTACCAGAATCTGAAATTGTAGTGCTTGAGGTTGAGATAGGTAGCTCAAACCCACCTTGGAGTCCATTAAACCGGTGAAGTGGGCATTTGTTGACCGACTTGAGCTCAAGAAATTAGAAAAACAAGCCTGGATATTATGAAAAAGAATAGAACTAGAATTCTAGAAGTGGAATTCTAGCTGGAAAACCTTAACAAAATGGAAACTGAAACAAACAGAAAATTGTTAAAAGTTGCAGCTAGAGAGAGATAGTAGTAGACTTTTCAGTCAGAAAGGGTGAACCTAAAGAGTGGTATATCTTGTACTGCAAGCAAGCCAACATTCCCAGTTGCAGAAAAATACACATTTTCAGAATAGAGGGAGAGTGAGGATTTTATCTACCTCCTGGAAGGATTTAAAATCTACCAGTAGGGAAAAAAAAGTTTGGCCAAGCAACTTACACCTCAATGTTGTTTCACCCTATTACCTGTAAGCCATTTAACCCTACCATGACCAGTCTTTTTGCTTTGCAGAAATGGATATATTCAGGCAGTGCAATTTCTAGTCCAGAGTATCTTGAAAACATACTGCTTACATAGATATCCATTATATTTTAGGTTCTTGGTTTTTCACATACATTAAGCAGCAATTCTTTGTGGTGATTCCTCTTCTGTGGATTATTTCTTTACTTAGTTATTTATATGCTGTTCGAGTCTAGACCGAAAGATAACATAACAATCAGTCCAATATATCTAAAACCAATTGGAAAAGGATAAAATAATAGAAGACATTTCATAAACCAGCAAAATCTGTTCTTATTCAGGGATGAAAGATCCAACACATATACATTGTGGTGACACACAATTTTGCAAATTTCCAGAAAATTTACTTACATGATTCTTAAATAATAATTTTTAAAACACACCTTGGAACATCTGACTGAAGCTAGACCGAGTTTTTGCTAATAAGGGGAGAATTCAGCTTTGCATGTAAGTAATATATAAAGCTCAGACCAATAAACATTTCGATAAAAAGTGTGCAGCTGTCCCAAATCTCTGCCTCTGTCCACTTGCATAGGCATATTTAATGTTATTAAATTTCCTCTCCATGACCTTTGA
Organism: Vipera berus; assembly: GCF_964194415.1. NCBI lineage: Eukaryota > Metazoa > Chordata > Lepidosauria > Squamata > Viperidae > Vipera > Vipera berus. The sequence goes on from NC_138204.1 coordinate 71,929,574, forward strand.
GCGTAGAGCATTAGATCTCGTCAAAATGAATAACCGTTTCATAAGGAATAAAAATGGCAATGTAAAAATATTAAGATGGCATCAAGTCTCTTTAGTACTGATACACATTTTCAGAGCTTTGCTATATAAATGAAGCTGTATAAATAAAGCACTCATGGCCAGATTGGGATTGAGGCCACATAGTAAGGCAGATCAGAATATAAACTATATGCTCCTTCCAAGAGGAGGTTAAATTTAGTCCCTTCTGGACTTAGTACCCAAGGTATGGGTACTATGGTCAGTTTCCATAGTGCCTGTTATTTTATGGCTAGCTTTTTTTATATGGCTTTTCAGCAGGATCCAACCTGACTTTAGGGCCTGAACAATTAGCATTAAAATGAAAGCTAATTGTATGGAACATCAAATAACCATGTCTTTGATTGCAAACTGTTACAATTTGGATGGAATATATGTTTTCAGTTAAGCCAACTAAGTATCTTTATAAGCTAATCATTCCTACACATAGAAAATATATTCCTTAACAGAATTCAGTTTCATCAACTTTTATACCCAAAATGAGAAGAAAGCATCTCATCCTTACTGAGGCCAAAAAAATGCCTTGGCCTAAGCCTGAAGCATCCTTCAACATCATTCTTTAAATCTTCATCAGTTGCAAATACTAACAGTTTATGCTTTGTATTCCTCAAAATAAGAAATATAATAAGTGCCTGTATTCCTAAAGTAATATATTTTAGCTCATCTAACAATCCACGAGGAATATCTGTGTTTTTTTAATTTAAATATGAATTCTGCGTGAATATTAAAGCTTTGAAGTTTGGATATTCTCAAGCCATTCTTTATGGAAGGTTGTATGCATCTGATAATAATAAGAGCTAATGTTACATAGCACCAACATGAAATTGCAGAAGGCTATAAATATTTCTGTATCAATTAATCTAGGAACTTAAAATATCTCCTAATTATAGCTGGAAGTGCAATTTCAAACATGCCTAATTTGGGCTGGTTCACGTAAAGGGAGTCTGCAGGAAACAGCTCCTCACTTAAATAATTATTCTTTCGTGGTAGGGGTTGCTATCTCCATCTTGATCTATCTCTCTTAGAGGATAAAAACCATAGATTATATCAAGGTAGAAGCTATTATTTCCTTTGTTTATATATTTTAATGTATATAGATGCATTTTTATTGAAAAGTTTTAAAATACATTTTTGAAACATCTACCCCACCCCTCTCCCCATCCCTCCCATCCCAACACCCCCCCCAACTTCCCAGAGCCGAATACAGGGTATTACATCATATAATCTTACTGTAAAATATTCTAATTACTATAATTACACTCTCCTTAACCATAGAGGGGAAAAATAATATAGCCTCTAATTACAATAACTAATAACTATTCAAATGCTAAATAATACTTTGTAGTCCCATATTTGTTCTGAATAAAATCAATCCATCTTTTCCATTCCACTATATATCTCTGTTGCGAGTGATCTTTCAGGTACGCCGAGTTTTTAGCCATTTCTGCCAAGTTCGAAACTTTCAAAGTCCATTCTTCAATAGTAGGCAGGTCCTCCTTCTTCCAGTATTGCGCTACCAAAAGTCTTGCAGCTGATATTAAATTCAGCATCAATTTGGTTTCTATAGCAGTACAATCAGTGATAATACCCAACAAAAACAATTGTGGTAAAAATCTTATCTTTTTCTTAAAAATCTTCTGCATGTTCCACCAAATTTTAATCCAAAAAGCTTTAACTTTTTTACAAGTCCACCATACGTGATAATAGGTTGCATCATCACAACCACATCTCCAACATTTTGGCTGACAATTTGGATACATACATGCTAATTTTTTGGGATCTAAATGCCATCTATAAAACATTTTGTAAAAATTCTCCCTTAAATTTTGTGCCTGTGTGAATTTAACATTCCTAACCCATATTTTCTCCCAAGTATCCATTATTATTGGTTCTTGAAAGTTCTGGGCCCATTTTATCATACAATCCTTAACCAATTCCGCTTCTGAGTCAATTTCTATCAATGCATTATATATCCTTCTTATATGCGCTCGACTTTGATCTCTAATTTGCTTTACCAAATTCCCATCTGATATTGAAATACCAATTTTCTGATCTTTCCATCTAGCCTGTAACTGCCCATACTGAAACCAAGTTTGTACTATTTTTTCTTCTTTTAAAATATTGAAAGACTTCAGTTGCCATTCATTCTTTTCCAATCTAAGAATTTCTTTATATGTTATCACATCATGTTTAAATCCCACATTTATATTTTCTATTGCATGTTTAGGTATTGCCCAAATAGGAATTTTATAATTCAACTTGTATTGATATTTTTCCAAACTCTCAACAAGGCAGACCTTAATATATGTGTTTTAAAAACTTTATCCACTTTTTTATCATACAATAAATAAGCATGCCACCCATATAACAAATCACATCCTTCAATATTCAATAAACTCCTTTCAATAAACTCCTAACTCTCGGTCTCTTCCCTGCCCAGATAAATTTATTAATACCTCTCTGCCATTCCTCCAAATTTGAATCTTTTTTAAGTATAGGTATCATTTAAAATAAGAATAAAAATTTAGGTAAAACATTCATTTTCACAGCTGCAATTCTTCCCAATAAAGACAGTTGTAATTTTCTCCAACTATCAAGCTCTTTTTGTATTGTTGACCATAAAAATTCATAATTATTCTTGTATAATTTAGTATTTGAAGCAGAAAGATATACCCCCAAATATTTAACCTTTTTAACTATTTCAAATCCCATAAATTTTTCTAAAGCTACCTTTTGTTCTATAGTCATATTTTTAGACAATATCTTAGTTTTTTGTCTATTTACCTTAAATCCAGAAACTTGTCCATATTGTAAAATTATTTCCATTAAATCCAAAACTGATTGAATTGGTTGACTTAACATAATAACCAAGTCATCTGCAAACGCCCTCAATCTATAATCTTGATCTCTAATTTTAATTCCCTGTATTTCCTTTGAATCATGTATTTTAATCAATAATATTTCCAATGTTAAAACAAACAACAATGGTGATAATGGACATCCCTGTCTTGTACCCTTTTCAATTTTACAAACTTCTGATAAGCCACCATTAATTATTATTTGAGCTGTTTGTTTTTGATATATAGCCCTAATAGGTTGTAGAAACTTATCCCCAAACTGCATCTTCTCTAACACCTTAAATAAAAATTGCCAATTCAATTGATCGAAAGCTTTTTCAGCGTCCAAGAAAATCAGCGCTGCAGGGACTTGGTTATTTCTTTCTAAATATTCTAATACATTTACAATGTGTCTCACGTTATTTTTAATTTGCCTACCACTTATAAATCCTGTTTGATCAGTATAAATCATTTGTTGCATAACCTTCATCAATCTATTTGCTAAAATTTTTGCAAATATCTTGTAATCAGTATTTATTTTATTTAACAATGATATAGGTCTATAATTTTTGGTTTGTACAGGATCTTGATCTTCCTTTCGAATCAACGTTATAAATGCTGTTTTCCATGATGGAGGTATCTCCCCTCCGGATTGAATCATTCTAAACAATTCTTTTAAAGGTTCCATTATCTCTAATTGTAAATTTTTATAATAAGTAGCAGTCAATCCATCTGTCCCAGGTGCCTTTCCTACTTTTAATTGTTTAATTGCTAGAATAATTTCTTCAGTGGTTATCAATTGATTCATCTCTTCCTGTTGCTCTTGTGTGAGCGCCGGGATCTTCACTCCTTGCAGATAACTATCTATGTCTACACCTTGACTTTTATCCCTTGCATACAACTTAGAATAAAATTCAACAAAGGCCTTTTTCATAAGATTTTCCTGAAATACTTCTTTACCCCTATATTCTGTCTTATCTATATGATGAGATCTTTGTTTTTTCCTTAATAAATAAGTTAACCACCTGCCAGGTTTATTTGCGTTATTAAAAATATGATGTTTAGCATATCTTAAATTAGTTGCCACCTGGTCCGCCATTAACATATCAAACTGACTTCTTAACAAATTAATTAATTCTTTTAGCCTCTTATCAGATGGATCCATAGTAAAGGCTTTCTCTTTCCTCTTTATTTCCTCCTCTATTTCTTTACGCTTAAATTCCATTCTACGTCTATATTTATTATTCAGATATATCAAGACACCTCTCATGTAAGCTTTACTTGCATCCCATACCATTTCAATAGAGGTGCCTTTGTGCATATTCATAATAAAAAATTCTTTCATCTGCTTTTTACATTCAATATAAAATCAATCCTCGAAAAAGATTGATGTCTGTCAGAAAAAAAAGTAAAATCCTTTTCATCCACGTTTCTTTCTCTCCAAATGTCTCTCAATTCCAAATCATCTTTCAAATTAAAAAAAGATCTAGGCAATCTAGCATGATTAGGAGTATTTTTAAAAAATCCTTTCTTATCCTTCTGCGTGTCCATCACACCATTCCAGTCTCCCATTAAAATACAAGACTTGTAGTCCCATTGAATTATTTTGTTATGTAGCAATTTATAAAATTCTTCTTGTTGTTGATTAGGAGCATATATTCGAATTAAAAATATTTTATTCCCTTCAATCAAAAGTTCAATAATAATATATCTTCCTTGTATATCTGTTTCTATTAATTTGGCTGTCAAACCCTTCTTCACATATATTACTACACCATTTTTCTTCTCTGGAGCAGATGCAATAAATTGTGTACCCAGTCTCAGATTTATCAAATATTTCTGATCAGATACGCGAATATGCGTCTCTTGCAAACATACAACATCATTTTTAAAATGTTTCAAATAGTGAAATATGTTCTTCCTCTTTTGTGGTGAATTCAAGCCATTAACATTCCAGGTCAGGAATTTTGTTGCCATCCTTTGCAACTTGAAGCCTCTGGAGCGCCGCCTGAAGATCTTCAGAAATCTGCCTCTTCGGCCTCGCTCCTCCCACTGCTTCACTTGATTCTTGAGTTGTAATCATCAAACATTGATCCTGTTGCCGTTGTTGTTGTTGTGCCTTACGTCTAGATGCAGCCCGTGTTATTCTTTGAGTCGAAGTTTCTTCTGCTAAAGCCAAAGGTTGCACAATTTTTGAAGATTGCTGTTTTTCTTGTAACTGTTGCACTCCTTCATCCTTTCCTTCTTTATCTTCTGTAGAGGGCGGTGAACCTGCTTTCAATACATTAGTATAAAAATCTCGTGCCTTCAAAACTGTATTAAGACGATATCTTATTCCAGCAAAATTCACCACAATCCCCATTGGAATCTCCCATCTGAACTGAAGCTGTTGTTTTTTTCAATTCTTCTGCCAAAAAAGCAAATTCTTTCCTTTTTCTCAAAACTTTTGGGGGAATCTCTTTCAGAATCAACACCTCTTGACCAGCAATTGTAATTCTCTTATTATAAAAAATTTGGATTATCTCATTTCTTATCCTCCTCTTCGTAAAGTACACCACCACATCTCTTGGCAATTTCCTCTACCTGGCAATCCAAGAGTTAACTCTGAAGACTTTATCTATCTCCCCAAAGAATTCTTCGGGTTTAAACCCCAAAATAGGTGCCAAAGCATCCACCAGCATCTCTTGCAAGTTCTCCTGAGAATTCTCTTTCAAACCTCTGATCCTTAGGGCAAACTCCATATCTGTATCATCAGAACCTCTTCCTCCGTTTTATCCATTTTAAATTCAGCTTCACCCATTTTAGCCTCCAACAACAAATTATTTTGTTTCACTTCTTCCACCCGTTCATTCAAAGTCTCAATATATCCTGCCAGCCTCTGAAGTGCTAAGAGAATGTCCTCCCGCATTTCCTTGTTCTTCTCCTCAATAAGCTCAGCCACCTGTTCAGTTATTTTTTCAGACTGAGTGGTTAAAGCCACTTTTAAGGCATCTTGCAGGTCCTTTAATGTTACAGGTGGAGAAGCTGCGGGGGATGATGTCAAAGACTGCAGTCCAGATTGATGAACAGGCAATGTTCCTGCACTTTTAGTAACAGGGATTCTAGGAGGCTTAGAAGCCATTTTATAGGCACTTAACTCTCCGTTCACACTTTCACTTCTCTTCTCCTTTAAGAACTAAAACCACATTTTGTAAGTTCAGGCAGAGCAAATTTAAAGTCCAATTCCTCCTCAATCTCCCAGCAAACACTTTCACTATATAAAAAAAAGTGAGAGAGGGAGGGGAAAAGGGGGAAAACCCCTTCACGTCTTATAAAAAAAGGGAAAAAAGTTCTTCCCCTCTCTCCTCCCTATTCACTCAGACGCCATTTTCCCTTTCTTTTCCAAATAGTAAGCAGGACAAAAAAAGAATTGTTTTTCGAGGGTTAAAACCTTGTACTTGCTGTTTATACGACTCCTGTCTCCGCTCTGCTGCAACAATGTTTCTAGATGTCAATCAAATCCGGCAGGAGTCGATTCAGCGTCTTGTTCTGCTAACAGCAGAGGAGTCCTCCGCTCCGGAGACTCCCAGGCTTTGGGGGGGCCCTCACCCTTCAAGCCCCAGAACAAACGCTCTGGGGCTCTAAGGGGGCTCTACCCCTACCTGGGAACTCCCCCTCCCCTCTTCACCCGAGGAGTGGGGTTTTCACACCGCGGAGCAGCTGATTGTCGGCTGCTACGTGGTTTAAACAGAAACGAAGGGCCAGCGGTCGATTTCGACCATCTGCGACGCTGGAGAGCCACCCAGAAGTCCGATCTATAGATGCATTTTTATATGTATGAAATCGGGAGTAGGATTCCATAATTTTAAAGGCTTATGCTCTAATTCTGATGGTAGGTCCAAAGATGTGATGATTGTCAGAGACCTGAATGCTATTGTACTTTTGTATACCATTTATTTCCCTAATAATAAAATCCAGTGCCTTAAAAGTAAAAACAAATTAACACTATGGAAAGCACAATACATTGCCAAACCATTTGCAGACAGCTGTACAAACACCCAGTCACACAAAAGAATTACATGGAGTAACAGTCACTACTAAGCATTATATGATTGTAATAGTTTGAGAATTGAAGATCTACCATTATATCTTATCTCAATTATTAATCTTAAAAAAGCAAATTATAGGATATCTTGAAATATATATATGGCACTTATTATATTTCTTTCTTGCACACAGTACAGATCTGTTCAGTGCAGATACCTAAACTTGAATCTACGTTTCTGTAGAATCTGTATTGAGTTTTCTAAAGGAGGGACCACTAAGAGTTTGGATCTGTGGAACTACTGCTAGAAAAGGAAAGGAGATTTTGTTTGTTTTTCCAAATCTTGATGTTATGACCTTTTTAATGTAGTTTCCAGCTCAAGGAGAACATTTCGGAAAGTTAATCCTTTTTCAGTTGATTGGCTAGGACGTGCTGAAGATGTTATCTGTTGTCTACAACAGGTATAGAATGCTTGTAGTAAGTATAGCGTTGGAGTCAGAGGAGAGAATCTTGGTATTTAACCACAGCAGCAGCATTCTACATTAACTGAAGTTTCTGAAGTCAGAATATATTAAGGTGATTCAGTCTACATGAAAGATGAAACAATTGCATGAAAGATTATGGCCAAATTGCCTGCCTCAATAATTGGGTCAGTATATTAGCTAAAGGTAAAAAAAAGAGCTCTCTTGCAGAGAATTATTGCCTTCTGGATAATATTAAAAGTAAAGGTGAATCCCAGAGCATCTCCAAACTATAAAACTAATCCTTCAAGAAGAATATAATCCACCCATAAGCATTTCTCTTCAGGAAATTAAGTTTCCTGACTAAAACCATTGCTTTGCCCAGATTTAATTGCTGTGCATTTACTCTCATCCATTCCAGTAAGTGTGTGACCTCAGATACCATTAGACTTCAACATCATTCTTAAATTGCAATAATGAAAATCCAGGTGCTGACAAACATTTACATACTATAGGTGGATTACACTTTGTCCATTGAAGAGAATATATAAAAAGCAAAAAAGATTTAAATTTTATACAGCGTAGTTTTCTTTGAGTTGTATTTGATAATAAAAATAGTATTCCAAAAGTAATTCAATTCTAGAGCAAGTCCAAAATAGAATTGTTGTGACAACATATGTAAAAAGAGTTTTGATCTGTTTATCATAGGTACAATGTAACCTTAAACTTGTTTATTTAGAGAAATAAGGTAATTAATTAAACTTTAACTGTGACCTCATGAATTCAGTTTAAAGTTTAATTAACTAAACTCAGTAGTTTATTTGCGTTGTAAAATACTTCTTTTGATTCCATATTAATAATATAGAAAAAAATATACCTAAACTGTTAACATATTAGGGGTTTCTCAAAGTCAAATCCCAATTTTCATAATTTTTGTATTTGCTTAAAATTCCTTTAGCTAATGCTGTTTGAAATTTGAAATACACATTTTAGTTTTCAGTGAATGACTACAACAGCTTAGATACTAGATTCCATTATGTAAAAGTTCACCTAGAAATGTTTATCACATGGCAATCATGTGGTGTTGACTTTATCAAATAAAACACAAACCACAAGAATTTGTCTGGGTTTAGAAAAAAGTCTAGGCTTAGACCTCTACTAAAAATAAGATGTGATAACTAGCTCTTTAGGTAAATCACTTTCATGACCTAAACAATTTTAGACCCTTAAAAGGAGGAATATTTGTAAGAAATCAAGACTTTCTAAGAACATTTACTAGCAAAGATTTTTTCCCCCATCTTGGGCCTCTGCAACTTAATTCTGGCCTAAGGAAGGGGAAAATTTCAGTCTCCAAACTTCTAATTTTGTTGTAAGATGACTTAGCATAACTGGAAAAAAAAATCATTTCCTAATGTTGTAAGTCAGCTATCTCTCTTTTAAGTGCCATAATCCATTTGGTAGTTTTAGTCACCTCTTCTGCTCAAGCAGTTCCATCTTTTTGGGCATTGAAATTGATTTTTCTCATCTTAGCATGTGAAGATCGAGAGTGTACCTCTTGTCCCATCGCCTGGGAGAGTACAATGGCACCAACAGCAGAGGATGTGAAGGCAGCACCTTTTCGAGCACCTGAAATGGCAGCATCAGGAGCATCAGCACGAGTAGACTATGTTGAGGTAGTTCTCCCATGCTATACTATGAAACCAAAACAGTTTGGGGATACTACATGCTGATGGAGGCTGCCTCTTACTAGATAACCTTTGAGCCAAATGTTTACTGTTTTAGAATATGCACTTTTTCTTTGAGAAGAGAATATGCCCTCTCCACACTTAAACTTTTACATAGGATAAGATTGGGCCAGTTCCCAGAAATTTTATCACTGAAGAGCAGCGTTACTAATTTGCATTTCAGTCAAAGCAGCCATTTTGTTTCCTGCAATTCCAAAATTGAAAAAAGTAGTAAATTTTAAATTACTCATAATAGCTTAAAATGTAGGAAAAGATAACTTTCCAAGTCTATAAATTTGCCTTTAAAACTTTGTTCATGGATGATTGTGGTTAAAAACAAAAACTTAGTTGTTTAGAAAGATTTGCACCAATGTAGACTTGCAAGACAGAAATGGAAAACTTAGTCACTTCCTAGCAAAGAATCGGGAGTGGAAGTATGAGTGATTTGTGTTTTTTAATTGTTCCATATTCTGAGTTGCACTGAAATTTCACGATCTGCATATCTTCAGTGACGATATACGTGACCTTTCTCCAAGAGAGGAATATGTGCATCTCCCTCTTAATAAGACATGAAGATTGAGATAGGTGGGCAGAGTCACTCATGTTTCCTATCTTGATTAGTCATTTTGAGAGGGATTTGTCTGTTGTATCAGTAGTACAGTGTCTCTCACTACATTTGCACATCTATTGGGGTGTGTGTGTGTGTGTGCACATGCTTTATTGAGTGATGTACACTTTCACTTGTATCATTTAAAATAGGTTCAGTTTTATGTTTTAAAAGATTGATAATGTGTGGTTGATAAAAGTAGCAGTAGATTATGGTGAATTTAAATAATTGACAACAGCTGAACTCCGGGCTGAATATAAAAACAAACTGTTTAATAGTAAGCTTTCGTCGATCTCTGCCGACATCTTCAGAGTGAAAGCCGATGGCTGGAAGGTTTGCTTATATAGCTAGCTGTTTCAACAATCTGCTCACAGAGTGCGTAACCGGTCTACCCGCCCCTCACTCTCCCCCAGTCGGTTGTATTGCTCCTAATCGCGTCGCATCTGCCTGTGTGTGTTTGAATCCTGGTGCTTTCCCTCCCCCCACCCTTGTTCCCTCCGTCCGCTCTGCTCATGTGCAGCTGTTCGACGTTGTTGCTGGATCATCCTCTAGGGCTGTCTTGTGCTATGGCCTCAGTAAGTTGTTGTGTGATCACGTCTGATGGCGTTCCTCCTATCCTGTGCATTGTCTTGCTCTCTGGTCTGTTGTCTCTCTCCAAATTCTCGGGTAGATCGTATTGGCATCTTTCTCTTTCCATTCGCTATGATTTCATGTTGTTCTATGGGTGGAAGTCCTGGGTCTTTCTTGTTCCCCTTCCTCCTGTATATGGGTGAGAGGAGGGGTAGGTAGACCGGTTATGCGCTCTATGAGCAGATTGTTGAAACAGCTAGCTATATAAGCAAACCTTCCAGCCACGACGAAAGCTCAGTATTAAACAGTTTAGTTTTTATATTCATCCCGGAGTTCAGTGATTTTGTTGTACTACAATTATAATGAATATACCTGGGATTCGAGTTTTTAAAATTATTAGAGACCTCTAAGCCACAGGCTCTTTCTCACTTTGTCAGCTGTCAGGGACGGAAGAGAACAGGGGAGGAGATATATCTTAAGGGTTTTTTCCGATACACCCGGTTGGCCCAAATATGGGAAGAAAGCTTTTGCGTGTGTGTGTGTATGTGTGTGTGTGTAGCACCAAGGTCCCTCATGTCAACCCTGAGCTACAAATATTTTCTTTCATTAATAGTCATTAGTACCCCATGATGTTGGATATCATTTACTTATTTCTAACATTCACTTACTTTATGATCCAGTGAAAAAGTTGAAACAAGCTCATCTTGAATCCATTTAAGAGGACCATTTTTTAATTTTCTAGATTCCCACTATAATGCCATTACTTGGAAAATAAAGTTTTTTATCTACAGAACCAATTCACAAAATTCAAAATTTGATGCTGTGTAATTTCCGAAGCTAACTAATTTCAAATCAATTCATCTTTATCAATTAATCCTTAATCCTTTCATTGGGATTCCAGGATTATGATCTATAATCAATTGGCTAAGCTAAAATATATTTACTGTCTGTAAATATATCTATTACTGAACATAATAGTTTATTTGCTTTAATATGTTGATAGTAATTTTTTGTTGCCCAGGCTCAGAATGGACTTCCGGAAGTGGCGTCGACACAGAGAACCAGTTGTTCACATATTTGAATCCCACCAATGGATATATGTGACCATTTTCACTAGTTTATAACTCCTGGTGCTCACATAATTCTAAGTCATTATATGATATATTTTTCTTAGTATGACATATGAAAAGTCAGCCCTGATAATTGCCTCTGAATCTTCATTGTATTTGAGGGATTTAGTAGGCCTTCAGGGACGCAGTGGCTCGGTGGGTTAGGATGCTGAGCTTGTCGATCAGAAGGTTGGCAGTTTGGCGGGTCGAATCCCGAGTGCCACGTAACAGAGTGAGCCCCTGTTACTCGTCCCAGTTTCTGCCAACCTAGCAGTTTGAAAGCACGTAAAAATACAAGTAGAAAAATAGGGAGCACTACGGTGGGAAGGTAACAGCGTTCCATGCACCTTTGGCATCTAGTCATGCCGGCCACATGACCATGGAGTTGTCCTCGGACAAACGCTGGCTCTTCAGCTTTGAAACGGAGATGAACACCGGCCCCTAGAGTCAGAAACGACTAGCATGCATGTGCGGGGGAACCTTTACCTTTACCTTTATAGTAGGCCTTCATAAGTCAGTCTCTTTTTAGTTTAATACTTTTCTTATAGCTTTAGAGCATGTAGGTGTCTAAATAGGATTCCATGGGCTTTAACAATCACCTATGACACTGGCTATGGTCATAGGCAATCCTGATATTCTTAGCAGTAATACTACTAGTGTTCATTTAGTCCAGCAGAATGCATTTATTCTTCGGTGTGCATAGGAGAGAAGAAAATTTGCAAGTGTTCTGCAGACAAGAGACAACAATGTCTGTCTGGGTTCATTAGCTTTCTTCGTAATGAGTTATCATGGCTTCTGAATCACTTAGGTATATAAGTGGAACTTTGGCCAGTAGTATATGAATATTTTAAGAATGCTTTCAGATCCTGTCAATTTAGTGATACTGCTCTAATTCTGTATTCCTCTTTGTCTTACATCTAATATTTGTAGGTGAAATATTGATCTATGTTTTATAATATTAGTGTTGCTTGATTCTAGCAGTTTCTTGAAATACAACTTGATTCATCTCAGTAGATTTAAAATATAAAATATAGACCTGATTAGGATTTTAGCATAAACAGTTGGGTATTGTATATGTTTACCTTGCTCTCAATATCTCCTATATTTCCAGAAGAAAGTTTAAGTAATTTTTATTGATTTACATTTATATTATTAAAAGATAAACAAGAACAAAAAATAAAACAATAGAAAAAAGAACTGCTAGAAACAAAGAGAAAGAGGAGGAAGAAAAGTTAAAGAAGCACCTTCCTGTCTTCTTTATAGCAGTTACAAACTTTTTTCATTTCTCCCCCTTAAAACTACATTATATAGTTCCTTTCTTCCATAACCCATTTAAATCAGGAAACCTAGAAATCTTATTTTTGACAAAAGGTCCATAAAAAGATTCTTCAAAATGTCCGTAAAAAGGTTCCACTCTTTTATAAAAGTAGTTATTGTTTTTTCTCCCTCTCAGTTTTGCCCTCTCAGCAAGTTCTGCCAACTTCATAATCCAATCCTTCATTGTGGGTACTTCTGTATTTTCCATATTTGTGTATATAGTAACCTTGTTGCAATTACCATATATAATACCATATATAAAACCAGTCAGCCGTAAGTCCTTTCTAATTGTACATCCATAAGTCTTAATTTTTTAAAAAAATCTGTTTTCATCTGAGTAATAGTGTTTAAAGTTTGGTACATTACCATATGTATTTATATCCAGTACTTTTTCACTTTTACATATTTCTGCCCTACATAATAAAATGTTCCTTCATGCAAGAGTCATAATTTATAGATGTCTCATCGGTGCTCATCCAACAGTAACAGTCTCAGAAGGGTCTAGGTGTTTCCGGTTTCTTTGGTTTCATGACCCCAGCATATATTGCATAAGTTCCCAAGTACTCAGTTGGGCTTCCCTGTAAGTTCACATGCATAACATTGGACCACTACAGTAGTTCTTTTGTGTTGTTGCTGGAGTTCCTGCCTGCCATATCGTACTTACCTTGATTTTTTTTTCTTCCAAGACTGAATGCACAGTCTAAAAATAAGATAGGGTAAAATTCTCTGATTTGTTTCCTATGAGGTCAGTATTTATCTAGAGCAGTGTTAGCATTGATTTTCTCTTATATAATTGTTTGACTGTCCATAATGCTAAATAGTTTGTTGTTCAAAAGGACGTATCTCAAAGAAATGTCAAAGAACCATTTTGTAATTATAAAAGGCAACGGTATATAACATTGAGATAAATGATTTATGCTAAATAAATGCTTCACTTATTATCCCGGTGAATTTAACAGTAATGAATAAAGGAAGGAAGGAAGGAAGGAAGGAAGGAAGGAAGGAAGGAAGGAAGGAAGGAAGGAAGGAAGGAAGGAAGGAAGGATCATAGTTATTTTAAAAGAGTTAACAACACATATTATCAGGGCTTTTTTTGTCATAGAACACCCAGAATGGAGTTCTGGCACCTTTCTGGCTGGAACCTTGTAGGCTAGGCAAGGTGGATTATATGACATGTGTGAGTTCCGGCACCTTTTTTTTTTTACAAAAAAAGTACTGCATATGATGCAAATAAAGCTTCATTGCATATCAGTTAATTTCTTTTTTTATTAATGACTGCCCAAATTGAGAAGACATTGGGAAAGAGCAGCCTTCCATGTCCAGCAACAAGGCAAAGACTAGTGTGTTTGTAACAGTGACTCATTGAAAGAAGGAATCAAAGGAACAGAATGGAGTAAAATCAAGGGAAATTTATAACAGAAAATATTACTTTATGTGGATGAATAATATGTTCATTTTTTAAAATCAATTTCCTTTTGGAGGAGAATACCTCTTAGATGACCTCTCATATGTCTTGTTCATTATGTTTAAAAATGTTACTAATATGTAAATTGTGCGGTTAGTCAAACATTATCAGATACATAAAAGTAGTTGAACTATACAAAACTCATTAGAGATAAGCTGTGTAAATTTCCAAGTCAAACGGTGATAGAGTTTTCAACTTTTTTGCACCAATATTCTCAACAATCTTATTTTACACTAGTTTTTTTTCTCCCTGTTATTTTTTTCTGAGATAATCTGAAGTCCATTCTGGCAGAGAATTACAATACATAAGTTCAACACATCTGGACAACATCACTGGGAGAATTGATCCAAATATTGAAGTGTTGTGTTGATTGTTTGGCCAGAAGTTAGCCTTGATTGTTTAATATTGAAGCTACTCCAACAATAAAGGGGAAACAGTATAAAATTCACAAGCCAGAATAATTTGTATTACATGTTTAGTATTTAGCATATGTATTACAATATTGCAAAATATGATTTCATATCTTTGTTCATATAGCTCATGTACAGTGAGCTTAGCATAATAATATTATATATTTAACAGGATATTTTCAATACTTTGGTACTGGAAAATTCCCCAGTCCATTATTAGAAAATGCTAGCATTTTGATCCAGAATGTTCTTGGTAAATGCAAGTATTGGGTTTGCAGAAATAATTTTCCATTTATCAAAACGTTCCTTGAAGAGCATCAAATTTTGATACTTCTACTGTGTTTCCCCAAAATTAAGACCTGGTCTTATATTTTTTTGCCTCCAAAAGAGGCGCTAGGTCTTAATTTCAGAGAATGTCTTACCTTAGGACCACCATACCAAGGCCTCCCACACTCCGACACCTGTCATGCCACTGCTTGATTTCTTCTTCTGCCACTTGTCACCACTTGTGGCTGGACACCATATGGCGCATTGTGCTGTTGCCACTCCTCCTAGCAGGACACCACATGGTGCTTTGCGCCATTTCTGCTGCTCGTGGCAGGACACTGCATGGCTCTTTCGGCCATTTCCACAGCAGAAATGGTCTGAAGCGCCACATGGCCTCCTGCCGCAAGCAGCAGAAGCAACTCAGAGTGCATGAACAACAGAAATGGCTCAAAGCACGCGAGCATCAGAAGCAGCCCGAAGTGCTGTGGAAGCGGCCCAAAGCGCACGAGCAGTGAAAGCAACCAAAAGCACGCAAGCAGCGGAAGCGGCCTGAAGCGCACAAGCAACGGAAGTGGCCCAAAGCGCGCAAGCAGTGGAAGTGGCCCAAAGTGTCATGCGGTGTCCTGCCGGGAGTAACGGCAACTGAGCAATACACCACATGGCGGCTGACCACAAGTGGTAGCAAGCGGCCACAGAAGAAGTCAAGTAGTGACCAAACAGGTGTCAGGGTGTGGGAGGCCTGGCTGTGGTGGTCCTACCAGTAAGGTAAGCAGGTATAAGGCACGTGGGGCAGCTTCATCCCCCCACCCCGCCTTAGCTTGATTTTTAGGGGTGTGCCTCGCCCCAAAACTAGGGCTTAATTTTGGAGTAGAGCTTATATTAGGCCCACCCCAAAAAATCAAGCTAGAGATTATTATCGGGCTGGGGAAATACGGTACAGATTTAAAACCTCAGTTTAAATAAAATGAGAGCTAATTCACACAATATCATGTACCGTATTTTAAGCTTTAGAGATCTTCGATCCATAATAAAATTATGTGCCCAAAAGTACTTTTATAATAAAAGCAGCAATTTCTTCATTGGACAAAAAAATTGCTGACTGCTATGACTTTTTTAGATTTAACTATGTGAATAACAATGCATGCCTTATCATTTTGCATACTGTAGGTTTATTAAATTTATTATTAGATGAAATGCTTATAATTGTCTTCGCTTTTTTGTAGGTCAATGCAAAAACTGACCCAGCTGGAGAGGCTTGACCTGGGTAATAATGAATTTTCTGAACTGGTAAGGAACATTTGTTCAAAAACAAACAAAATAACCATTCTAAAAGAAGCAATCATTTAATATACAAACCCTCAGTCTAGTGATCCACATTCTTATTTTCTTTAAGGCAAATTTGCTCCCCTGAGAAAAAAAGTTACTGCACTATTTAGTTTCCTCTGAAAGTTGAATAAATTTCTGTTCTGTGTAGATGACTTTAAAAATCAGCTATGGGGTAATAATAAATCTATTTCTGTCTGTGAACCTTTTTTTAGAAGAGAATAGGAGAATCAGAAATATAACTAGATATTTCTTTTTTTATTGTACCTAGTGCTGTAAGCTTTGTGGGATAATGTGGGAAAGTACTAAAATAAAGGCTTATACTTTCTATAACTCATATTTAAAAGTTTAGAGTTGTAAAATTTTTATCCCGATCTACTATTGTTATTTGGGCTGCTAACTTTTCCTCCCAGTTCTAACGAGTATCAGATTGATGCTTAGTTGACCAACTAAGGTATAAACTAATTAAACCATTTGTAAATCAAAATATGAAATTTCAATAATATTTAATGTAATAATCACTTAAGAGTGTATGTTTACATAAAACATGTTTTTTACAGCCTGAAGTTCTGGAACAAATACAAAACCTAAAAGAATTATGGATGGACAACAATTCACTTCAAACATTACCTGGGGTATGTATGTATATACATATATGTACACATGAACTATATAATATTACAGAATTGTATAATAAATATATTTTGGAAGTGCAGATCATTTTTCTTTATTGAAGTTATTTTGGTACTGCTTTCACTGAAAAAGTTCTTAAAAATTCAGGGAGATATTGACACATGAATTTGCATTGAAAATAGCCCATGTTGAACTGTGTAGCACAGTCAAACATCAAGTTGACCACAGGAAATTTTTGAGACATTTTTATTATATCATAAAATATCCATTGACTTTTATTTTACAAAATATATCATACAATTTGCCCAATTTCTATTCCACCAGAATCTGGCTTCTGTATTTTGGATGCATTCTATAATTTAGCCTATTTGAGGTACTTTGGTTTAGAAATTATTGCCCTAAGAGGGACCATTTCACCTAGTTAAAAGGTTACACACAGACAAAGAGGAGAATTTCAGTAATATACAGATTTAATAGTAAAAGTACATAAATCCAAAGGAAGAAGGAAGAAACACTCATATGAAAGCAAAGAGAAATTAATAAAAGAATAGATCAACATAAAAGAATAAATTTTAAAAGAAGCAAATTAACAAAATTGTTAGATCGGTAACTATGGCAATTGAAAATCAAATAAATCTTTATTATGTCCATAAGGCCAAAAGAATGTCAACTGCAACAAGTTTAGTGATGTTTCTGGAGATATTTAACTACGTCAAATGAAACAAATAATCTCCAAATTAGCATGAGTGCAGATTAAGAATTGTTATTAATTCAGTTTGCCATGCTGTTCAAAAGAGACAACACCAAGAGCACATGACAAATTGTTTATTTTCTCCACTGAGTAAGGACTTTAACAGGAAAATTATGACCTTGTTTTTTTAACAAGATCAATATCACTACTGTATATAGCAGTAGAGAATAAAAGCCGTCTTGTGAGCTGGGCAAGGAATATTTGCTAAATATTTAATATAAGAGAGCAGTCTTCCATAGAAAGGCAATACAGAGAAAGTTGGAGCTTTGATTAAATCATGCTGGATGTCTTTGTCAAAGGTCCATCATTTCAGATGAGACCAGGTTTTCCAGATTTAAATAATGAGTTCATTATACTATTTTGAGACTGCAACAGTTACTGCCATTTGTAAGGGCACAATATTGTATTGTAGTATCAAAGAGACCAGAATGCTTACCAAAATGTGTACCTTAATCCAATATAAATGAATAAATAGACTATATGTTTGGTGCCTTCCAATAACATAGAAGGGCATGCAGCATGCCTGTTCTAATATATTCCCCATATTGGTTAGGAGGGCCTTTGCACAACTTTCTGTTGTGTGCCACTTGTGCTCATTCCTACAGTGAGGAGCTCTACTCACAGTCACTCATCCTCTGGTCACTTCCTAGTTGAACTGCAATGTGCTGTGCAAGGATTGCCCTTGAAGCATATCTAGAAACTTCAGGTGATGCAAAACGCATGAGGAATTATGTATGTTTCTGGAAGAACCCACATTACAATTGGGTCCAATTCAAGCCCTCCATTGCATGGGGCCAAGGTTACTCGATGGACTGTCTCCCAGAATTCATCTGCCCTTTCCACTAGTTCCAGAAGAGAGGACATATTACAGGTCCATTATCTAGAGAGCTACATTCGGTCGGCCATAGGTGGAAGTATATTATGCTCTTTTATGATCACCTTTGCTTCATATGGAAGTTACACAAAATATTCAAAACTTAATAATTATAGCTTCAAACAAAAAAAAATTAGAATATATTTTGGTTAGTATTTCCATTTAATCAGATATCAAGACAGTTTACTTTTGCTTCAGTAAATTGACATTGCCTGTTCATTAACTTTTAAATTTGTAGTGTATTACTGTGTTAAATATTAGTAACTGCAATGAATAGTTGAATCAACTAACTATATTCTTATGTAATCTTATCAAGTCTATAGGACGATTAAAACAACTGATATACTTGGATATGTCAAAAAATAGGATAGAAAGTATAGATCTGGACATATCAGGATGTGAAGCCCTTGAAGATCTACTATTGTCATCAAATATGCTACAACAACTGCCAGATTCTATAGGTATTGACTAAATAATGACTACTCTGGAATTGGGTTGGGGTAATAGATGAAATTCATTTAGATCTGTCTCAATAGTAAAGAAAAAACCAGTAAGCATAAGCAACTTTAACTTGAAAATTATATACTGCTCTTGCATTAAAATTCAAGAAAACAAATTTTCATGTCATGCTTCAAAATTTTAAAAAATGCATTCATTAAATTGCTCAGTATATCATTTTCCTACATGACAACTCATGCTTGAGTATGTTTCTTAAAAGATTTCAATAGCATTAATATTTTTGTTTCATAATGTATCTTACAATAGATATAGTAATGTGATTTAGAAGATGTCACCAAGAACAATTATTCTCACAGTATGTAAAATTAACATCTTCAGATATAACTTTCAAACTGCATTTTAAAAGGCATAATGTAGGAATTAATTTAAATGGATGTCAATTAATTTAGATGCACTGTATTGGCAGCAGAAAAATTGAAGTATCTTTGGAAAAGTAGTGTGTTTATCTACGTATGGAAAAGAACACTTTCAGTTGATCTGTCAGATCCTGTCTGTGTGTTTCTCTCTCTCTCTCTCTCTCTCTCTCTCTCTCTCTCTCTCTCTCTCTCTCTCTCTCTCTCTCTCTCTCTCTCTCTCTCTCTCTCTCTCTTTCAATCCTGTTATTTCAAGTCACTTCTATGAAAAAGAACAATTTCAGTTGATCTGTCAGATTCTGTCTGTGTGTTTTTTTCTCTCTCTCTCTCTTTCAATCCTGTTATTTCAAGTCACTTCTGTTCATACATTTTTAATAGGTATCATAACATAGTACTCAGAACTACCAAACAACAAAAGCTGCACTTTGCATTGCAAAACAAATGCAGTATTTGCTTGCACTATCCCTTTTATTCTAACTCTCTTAAACAGTATTAAGAAACATTAACCAACTATTTAACAACACATACCCCTCCTCCTCTCTCCTCTCTCTCTCTCTCTCTCTCCAGGGCTCTTGAAAAGACTTACTACTTTGAAAGTAGATGACAATCAACTCACAGTTCTGCCCAATGCTATTGGAAAGTAAGTGGAAAA
This sequence comes from Vipera berus, assembly GCF_964194415.1. NCBI lineage: Eukaryota > Metazoa > Chordata > Lepidosauria > Squamata > Viperidae > Vipera > Vipera berus. The sequence goes on from NC_138204.1 coordinate 71,949,545, forward strand.
TATTTTAAAACTTTTAATTTGGTTATATCTTAACAAAAAGAAAACGCTTATTTCCTTTTCTTCCTTTTCTTCAATGAGCTCTTGGTACAGATTTCCTGCTAAAATGTTTATTGTTTATTGTTCTGTGCAAGACCAAAACCCCATAAATGTCTCTATATAAGTAACTACTTGAGGAAATCAAGTTAAGGATATTGGTTTTCTTTTTAAATCCACTGATTTATTAATTTCAGTTAATGTTTGTTCATGTTTAAATTAAGTCAACTGGTTTGAAAATAGCAAAGACCAAGATCCAAGGAAGCAGGTTTATGATGTGTTTAAATATACTTTAAATGTGTATTTGGTTTTGGTCCTATTGTTTTAAACAAACATCTGGACTATTTTTAATATTGTAATATCTTTTAAATAAAATTTTGCCATTTGCTTTACTGAATAGAAACTGACAGTATGTTGTTGTATCTGTTTAGAGTGAAAATTGCTTAACAAAAGTTTAAAAGGGTAGAAAAATAGGAGAGAGGGCACTGTGCACACCACCCTGAGCCTCCAGAGAAAACTAGCATATACATCTAATCAATTAATAAATTAAAAATTTGTATCAGTGTAGTAAGCAACTTATGCAGTTGTGTTAAGTTATAAAATTAACATTTTAGCAGAAATATAGTGAGAACCGAGAAAAACCTTTATGTACATATATGTACATTATGTATATTGTAGGTGGGTTTACTGATCAAATTACTTTGACAGAAAAACTCTTATTTCTCTTTCTTTCTCATGCTGATGATGTTTTGTGAACTGCCATGACCTGATGTACCAGATTTAAATTATTTGCTGAATCATTTATTTTCAGTGATGTAACTGGCAACTACAGGTAGTCCTTGACTTATGATCACACGTGAGTCCAAATTTTCTGTTGCTAAGTGAAACATTTTTTAATTATTTTGCCCCATTTTATGACCTTTCTTGCCACAGTTGTTACATGAATCACTGCAGTTGTAAAGTTAGTTACATGGTTGTTAAGTGAATCTGGTTTCCCCATTGACTTTGTTTGTCAGAAGGTCATAGAAGCTGATCACATAACCCAAAGCATTGCAGCTGTCATAAATATGAGTCAGTTGCCAAGCATCTGAATTTTGATCACATGATCATGGGGATACTGCAACGGTCATAAGTATGAAAAACAGTCATGTCACTTTTTTCAATTCCGTTGTAACTTCTAATGGTCACTAAATGAACTGTTGTAAGTCAAGAACTACCTGCACTGATTTAATAAGGCTGAATCCTTTTTGATATTTTCAATTAGAAGTGACCATAATTTTTATCCCTGCACAAAGGCTAACCATCATATAAGTAGCACTAAAAACATCACCAAATCAGTTACAGTATATTTGATTCACCTGAAAGTATTTTCCAGCTTTTTCATTTAAAACACACTTAAATATTTTAAAGCAAAACATAAACAGAGGAAATCAACCCATTCCCTCAACTGTCTCTCATTATTATGAATTCACGCACAAGATATATTTTCATGGAGTCTGCTTGGTGAAGTTATCTCGCCAACTTAGCACAGAATATATGATTTTTTATAGAACGTCTTGATGGGAGTCATAGAAAAACCCTCTTGGTCAAAGTAGGATCTTACACACTCAGGCAGTCCCCTTTCTTCTCCATTAATCAACATATCAACTGCTTGGCTTAGAAATCATCTAATTCTTTACAAATATGTTTGTGATTGTTATAATGAAGCGTTAAAATCTTCCTAGAAACTGATTTGGTATAGTATCATGCTATTGCTTTCTGTGGAGTAGAGACAAATCTTTTTATTGTGAGAAGGGCATAATTGGTGGAAATGAGCTCAGCGTGAACTAGCCTGTGGGTGATCGTGTTGCTAATTCCAGATAAATGACAGTTTTGAACATGGTTAGAGTATCAACTCAAAGTCTGGAGTTAGTAGGTCTGCCTGCTTAAATGGTAATTAGCTAGACTCTCCTGCTGCTAATGGCTCCCTTAATCTTTGCAATGATGTGTATTTATTTTTCCTTTGCAAAGTATATTGCACATAAGAAGGCATTTTGATGAAGTGGTGTGGAAAGAATCGCAGGATCTTTTTAAAAGTTCAAGATTTGATTTTTCAGCTCTTTCTCTATTGCTTAAAACACAACATAGGGAGCAAGAATAAGATATTTTCACATCTAGTAAGTCTTCATAGAAATGAAATTAATGCAAGAGGCATTGCATAGCTAACAGTAGATAATATTTCTCGATAAAACCTATACCATTCAGCTAAAACATTTATACAAAATGATAGTGGATTGCAATACTATGTAAAAGGCTAAACTCTTTTCTGACATGATAATTTTCTTAGTGCAAAACATTGTATGCGTAAAACATTAAAATGCATTATATCTGGATAATGCATTTTTAAGATTCTTGTGAATATTAATGGTCCTTGCATTTTATTATTATAAACAGAAGATATAAATTGAAATTCTCCTAAAGGAAGTTTTATTGAGTTTGGATCTAATTACAAACAGATAAATAATAGTGGGGAGAATAATTATTCATCAGTAATCTACTAAAATCATGACCACGGAAACATCTTCAGGCACTGCTGGCTCAGTGGCTTTGAAACAGAGACAAACACCACACTGTATAGTCGGCTACAACTAGCGGAGTAAAATCCGCAGGGACTCCTTTATCCTTACATAACCTACTAAAATAAATCTATTATTATACTCTAGGGAAAAAGAACAGTAAAAACATTCTATAGGCCTATTTAAGTTGTCTATAAATGATAGTTAAAGACCTATTTCCAATTGCTAGCTTAATTTACAAATGATTAAAATTAAAAAATATATTATTGTATTACAATTCTGTTAAGCTTGCAACCTTGCCAATTTTTCCCATGTAAAAATCCAGCTCTTCTTATAACATGTTTGGGCATTATTGAAGAATTTATAAATTTTATTATCTCTGACAAATAATACTTAACTGTTCCTGGTCTCACTTTTCAGTGCTAGCATCCAAGGCCAATTCATGCAACAGACAGTGTGGAATATTATGGATTATAAATTGAATTTTAGTGTCAGTTCAAGTGTACATAATAAATTATATGCAGCATCTCATAAAAGAAGCTCTGTGAATGCATTCTCATATTAATAATTGTAAGAAATCTTCCATTTCTAACACAAATCTGTTTTGGATAATATTCAGCAAACTATTGACATAAAATACAGTTAATCAAGTTTAATTCAGTTAAATATGTGTAAGGGCCACATTAGGAATTTCATTATGGCAAGAAGAGCAGCAAAACATGGTTATTTTTTCCATTCTTACTGCACCGGGAGTAGCCACCCAGTGGCCTTGTTTAGAGTGACACACTGTGTTGAGGAGGCCACTATGAGAAATATTCCAGGCACTTGGCAGATAAAGTTGCTCGAATCTACTCAGAGTTTGACTCTGCCTGGATAAATCCATGTGAATTGACTTAAGGTAGAGGTCCCCAACCCCCGGTTTGTGGACCCACCTTGGTCTGTGGCATGCCAGAAACTGGGCCACCCAAACAGGCAGAACCCCATTCATGGGATGCAGGCAGCACGCGAAACCATGCCCCATCTGGTCCAAAGAAAAATCTCCCTCCAGGGAACCAGTCCCTGGTGTCCAAAAGATTGGGACGCCGCTGGACTAAGGCATGGTCTTGTTCTACTAACTGATATATTTTTAACCCTGTAAATCCAGAGGAGATAGATATTTGGTGCAATTAATTTGGCCACCTATCCTTTAAACTCATGACCCAGCTGACAATTTAAGGCTGTGTGGCTGGCTCCATGTGGTAATGAATGCATTCTTGAGTAAGGGAATGGTTCATCCCTCTCCTCAAGAAGCAGGCGCTGGTGTGAACCATTCCTCCAATATTCATGTTAAGATTTCAGCCTAGAGGGACTAAGATGAAGTGAATCTAGACCATTTTTTAATCAGGATTCAGACCAGGATGTAGAATAAACATGGCATTGAATCACCCCTATTAGCGACCTGTGGCAGAGGTGGGATAATGATGGTGCAATTGTCCTGGTTCTCAGCAGCTTTCAGTAACTCCGATCATGTTATCTTTCTGGACCAAATGTAGGTAAAGGAAGGAGGAGGCAGAGGGACAGACACAATGTTGTGGTAGTTCTCATTCTTTTTCCACAGCCAGTTCCAGTTGGTGGTGATAGGACGGGGAGAAGGAGAGAAAGAGACTCCTGCTTAACATCTACATTTAAATCATTGGGCGAAACCATCAGTCAACAGGGGACTAGATATTAGTATGCTTGATGAATTTGCTTAAGTTCTACGTCACAACCCCTACCTGGCTAAGGGATGTTCAAGAGATCTTGCTTTTACAAAATCATTACTTTGACAAAGAATTTTGTTAGAAGAAGTTAGGAATCTCTTCTATCAGTATATAGCCAGCCAGCAAACCTAGCTATCTGACTTCCTTCCTGGCCACTGACCTATGACTCCCTTCTCATATTTCAGTAAAGGAAGACATTTTTGCACGGATCTTTTAAAGAGATCTTAGCAGATCTTTCCACTAAGTGGTCAGAGAAATTTCTGAAGACATCTAAAATACAAATTTCTACCTCATGAATTAAGAGATTTAAAATATTTAAGCAGTACTTAAGACCTATTTGGTCTTAGAATGCCAGGTTTCTCTGAACAGTGTTCAATAAGAATAATTGATTTTAAGGTAATGAGGAACCGTAATAGATAATTTTGTTATATTGTTAATGATATAAAATATATCATTAATATATTAATGTATAGTTTCTTTTTATTAGTTCAACTTCTAAACAAATGATTTCAACATTGTATTAATGAATAATTAATTTGCAGACTATAGGACTATACATTTCTTTCTATAAAATTACATTTAACGTTTAGAGTCATATTACCATGGATATCATCAGAAACACAAGAGTTTCTCTACAGTAATAGTTCCAGCTTTTTTTAATTTCAGGCCATAATGACAATTATAAAGGAATATGACATCTTTTAGCATGCTGTAGAGAGAATGAATCATGATTGTTCTGCCAGGTGGTCTGTTAAAGTACAACGCTTATGGCTGGATTGGCTTCTTCTGTCAGTGCAAGCATAAAGTGGATCTCAGCTAATTTGTCTGAATGTTAGCTTTCAAAACAGTTGTTTTCTCTGGTTTGAATGGCAGCTTGGCAGCACAAACAATAAAATCAAAAGCCTAGCAAAGCCTTCAGCTGTTCTCTTTGCAACCTAGTAGTTCACTAATCACTACATAGCTTTAAAAAGGATGGTAGCTTTCAGTCTTTCATGCAAGTATAGTTGAGTAGCTACTAGCAGAAAAAATATATGGGGAACTAAATGGGTAATTGGTTATAGATCAGTTGTTTTAGATTCCTTAGATTAAAGAATTTTAAAGACAAAAAAAGAAATAGGGGATTTACAGGATGCTCGTACTTTTTCATCAGTCCAGGTGGTTTGTGAAAAAGAAGTTTGGAATCTGGCCATCTGAAAAACATATTATTCCTGGCTATGAGATGTCAGGATTTGTCCTCTTTCAGCCTATATTGCATAACAGAGCCTTGGTGGAGCAGAGGGCTAATCCCTCCTTAAGTAACACCAGCTGACTGCAATTAGTGCAGGTTCGCATCCCACCAGGCTCAAGGTTGACTCAGCCTTCCATCCTTCCGAGGTAGGTAAAATGAGGACCCAGATTGTTGGGGGCAATTAAGCTGACTTTGTAATAATGCCACTTGGGGGTGTGTGAAAGCCCTAATAAGCAGGCATATACATAGAATGAAGGCTACTGCTAAGCTTGTAAGCCGCCCTGAGTCTTCGGAGAAGGGCGGGATATAAATGGAATTAAAATTAAAAAAAAACTGGTAGCCAAGGATATTCCTGTTAAATAATAACTGCTCTTTGTCCCAAATCCTCTCCTAGATTATTCAGAGATGATTTAGATATTTGTAAATAGTCAAATATTGACATACAAAGCCCTACATGGCGTGGGTCCGGATTACCTACGGGAGCACCTACTGCCAGCGTCAACATTGACGCTCCGTCCTGTGCGCTCCCACAGAGAGGGCCTCCTCAGGGTGCCACCGGTCAGAGAATGTCGGCTGGTGACCCCCAGGGGGAGAGCATTCTCAGTGGGTGCGCCAATCCTTTGGAACCGCTTACCAGCTGAAATCCGGATGGCCCCCGACCTTCGCTCCTTCCGGCGTGATCTAAAAACTTATCTATTCCAACAAGCCGGCCTGGCCTGATGGATTTGGGTTTTAAAATTTTTTCACTCTATTGCTTTATTGTATTCTTACTTTATTGCTCTGTACACCGCCCTGAGTCCTCCGGGAGAAGGGCGGTATATAAAACGAATAAATAAATAAATAAAATAAATAAATAAATGTAGACATCTAAGGTAATCCAGTGAAATTGTTGAAGTTCTAATTTAGATAACAATATGAAGATGTACTTAATCAAACAACTTCAAATTCTTATTTTGATATATGTGCTTTAATTTTATAATAACTATAGGCAGTCCTTGACTTATGGCCTCAAATGAGCCCAAACCTTCTGTTGCTAAGTGAGATATTTGTTAAGTAGGTTTTATCCCATTTTACGACCTTTTTGCCACATTTGTTAAGGGAATCCCTGCAGTTGTTAAGTTAGTAACATGTTTGTTAAATGAATCTGACTTCCCCATTGTCTGAAGGTTAAAAAAAGGTGATCAGTGACCCTGGGACACTGCAACCATGATAAGTATGAGTCAGTTGTCGAGCATGTGAATTTTAATCACATAACCATGGGGATGCTGCAACAGTTGTAACTGAGGAAAATTGTCATAAGTCACTTTTTTAAATGACGTATCTTTGAGTGGTCACTAAATGAACTGTTGTAAGTCAAGGACTACCTGTAATCATATCACCAAATATTTTTAGCAGCAATTGTTTTTCACTGTATTTCTTTTTCAGATACAAGGTCTATATAGAATGTTACCTATCAGTCTGAAAAACAAAACATTCCTACAAATGATAAAATTTCCCTCGAATGCTTCATTTACAAGGGCTGATGCAAGAAACATAACTTTAATTGTGATTTTTTATTCTTTAAAGTCATCAAGAGAATGGAAGTGGGAAGATATACTGTATAAAGTTTCGTTTTATTACATGGTCTGTTTTAGTGCAGTTGGAATTAAATGATTATGAACAAACAATATGATACTAAAGAAAATATAGTGTTCAAGTGTTCAAGTAATAGCAACCAACAAATCATTAATTTATGTTTTAAAAATCAAATGTGGTATTATTGTTACAAGTATATAATACTTCAACTTCAATTTTTGTCATTTTTCTTACAGGATTTGATGGTTTAAAATTATTGAAAAAAGTTATTTAATTATGAATTTGACCGTTCCTGTTTCATTTATGTACATGTAGTACAGAATTACACAGCTATATATATTTTCACGCAAGAAGATTTCTATGTGAAGGTTTAGTAATTATGTAAAAATACAAACAGCAAATAATTACTTGTCAAATGTGTCTGTGTGTGTGTGTGTGTGTGTGTGTGTGTAATAGTGTACTTGATGGTCTATTGCTTGCTTTAATTTGAAAGCAGCTCCAGATCTCTCGCCCTTTTGTACTTTCAGCCTATCTTTATTTTGTAATTCCAAAAAAAAAGTGTAAGAAAATTTTATGCCTCTTTGTGTAGTTCACAAATCTGAATGTAGAAAGTTAATTGCAAAGAAAATAATGATTAATCCCTTTGAGAGCTAGACTAACAGATGTACTTAACATTTCAGTTTATCTTTATTAGAAGAGTTTGACTGCAGCTGTAATGAACTGGAGTCTCTACCTCCCACCATTGGCTATCTACACAGTCTCCGAACTTTAGCTGTAGATGAAAACTTCCTGACTGAACTTCCCAGAGAAGTAAGGATTTATTGGGAAATACAATCTACTTCAGTAATGCCTATTCTTCATCTAAAACAATTTTTCATTTGTATCATTATTGAAAGGTATCAGGATTGTGTGCTTTAGTCATTGATTGAATGGGAAATGATGGTATCCAAAACCCAGGTGGAGTTTGAAATATTCTAGTTTGCAATAGTTCCAGATTTAATTGTAAGTGTATTGTTGATGCCTCCCTCAACCATCAAGTGCTACTAAGTTGCTTTCGGTTTAGAAAAATGCAGCAGTTTAAGACATTTCAATGAGAAAATGAAAAAAGTGTCAGGAGATTTGAAGGAGCTTCTTCATAATATCAAGTCTGTATTGGTCTGTAATGTGGAGAACAATGGTTAGATGAATACTGTGTTAACCATCCCGCATAATTTCTTCTCAATGATTTATATTGCAAAAGCACCCAATGGATTACTGGAGACTTTCCTTCCTTAATAGTTGAAGGACTACTAGCACCTAGCATCCATAATCCATAAGCATAATCAAGGAGGACCAATTTCATTTTGCTTTCAGATTTATCTTCCTTAGTAGTAGTATGTTTTTGGAAAACTCTTTGTCAAATGAAAAAGCCAATAATGTCACATCTATTATGATTTCAAAATTTTTAATTTTTCATTGGGGGAAGGACTTTTCTTTTCAACCTTTCTAATCATGGAATAAAGCATATTTTTTTATTCTGGGTATGAACGTTTTGTTATTGCTATTATTTTCATAATTTTGCAACAGAAACAACATAATTTTCAGTGAAAACCCAAGTTTTCATGAGTCAGGTTCCATACATTTCCTGGCTTCTATAAACTTCTGTAGCAGTCAGAGTAATCAGTTAAAGATGATTTTAAAAAATCATCTTATTCTTCCCCTCCTCCATCTTCAGCTACCTTCTTGGTCCTGCATCTTTAGCAGACATTAGATTCAACTGGTTTTCTATTATGAGAATAGTTTCTGATTCTTCCCTTTTATCAACATTAAGAGAGAGATTGATAGCTGCAACACCCAATCATGAAGGTATATAATTAGAAGAGTAAAGTATAACTCTGATTTCTACCTTTCTGAGACCTGAGACAATATTTTATTGAATGGGAAGAATTATGGGTACATCCAATAGCAGTCTTTTCAGTTTTAGAAGAACTTGTTTTCTCCTTCCTCTTCATCATCCTTCGTCTATAACTAAAGTAAACAGACAGTTTAACAACTGCAGGAAACAGCTCTAAGAATCTTTTACAGTCTTCCTGGGCCAGGTTATCAGTTCAATGCATCAGATGTTCCTAGAAAGAGGAATCTCATTCATAAGGCCCTCAGAAAAAAGATTAGATCTGTGTTATTATTCCTATCCATAGACTATGATCTATGAGTGGAAAAAGCATACACATCTAATAGAAGATATACTTCTACATATCTTGCATCATTTGTTGTAGAGGTGTTTTTCATAGTGTATAGAAATCCAAGAAGCAGAACTGGCAGGAAATGTGGTGTAAGGTCTATATCCAGACAATATGATCTTAGGTGAACATTAGTATCCATTATTTTGCAGTAAACAGTAATAAAAATGTACTGCAGATGACTTAGAAACTAAAAAATCATCCAAAGTCTACCCTAGATGCAGTCTAAAAGAAAATTCTTCTCTTTTTTTGTGGAGGTAAATTTCAGTGATCAAACAAGATGGTTATTGCTGGTAACGGTGTTTAAAGCCCTCCATGGCATGGGGCCGGAGTACCTTAGGGAACATCTGCTGCCGGCATCAAGCTCCCTGCGCCCTGTGCGTTCCCACAGAGAGGGCCTCCTCAGGGTGCCACCGATCAGAGAATGTCGATTGGTGGCCCCCAGGGGGAGATCCTTCTCTGTGGGCGCCCCGGAGCTGTGGAATCAGCTACCGGTAGAGCTCCGGATGGCGCCCGATCTTCGCTCCTTTCGTCGCGATCTCAAGACGTTTCTGTTTGTTCAAGCCGGCCTAGCCTGATGGGGATTGGTGGGGTTTTTTATTTTTGGTGTCTTAATTTTAACTTGGTGTTTTAGAATTTTATTCCAATTGTTTTAACTCGGGCAATCATTTAATCTCTTTTTAATGTTTGTATTTAGTATTTTATTCTGCCCTGTGAACCGCCCTGAGTCCTCAGGGAGAAGGGCGGTATACAAATATTATTAAATTAAATTAAATTAAATTAAATCTTAGTGTTTCAGAATCTTCTCATTTCAGTCATACAAAGTCAAAAACAGAATTCATTCAATGATCTAGCTGATCATTGTCTGTGGTCATTTTATCTACTCAGAGTGTTCAACAAATTTCACAGCAAAAATTTCACGTTTTTCCAGACACTTCAACAACTGCATTTACTTCAGGATAAACAATATAGCTGTTAACTGGATCCATCAGCCTTCAGAAACCAAGAAAGACATGTTGAGACTCTTCTAAGCAGTTTCCTTTATTGTTTCCCACTTATAGACAGAAAACTTGAAATAGAAATAGCAAAAATAAGGATTGAGTTCAAACGTGATGACTTTTAACTAAAGCTGTGGAAATAAAAATGTCTGAAAATTTTCCCCAATCCATTCTTATGGGAGAGACAGTTTGGAAAGATGCTAACTCATTCATTCTGAGCTACTCCCAGTCAAATGACACAAAGCGGAGCTGTTATTAAGGGATTAGAAGGTATTCCAGAAAAGACACTCTTCATTGTAGTAATATTATTATATCTCCATATCCATAACATGCTTCACACATTTCCTTTTTCTTTATACTTCTCACCTCTTTCTTTTTCAGATCTCTTCAGCTCTATTCAACCACCAATTCCTTTTTCTCAACCCAAATATATTTTCCGTTATATATTTCTGTACAATTTTCTTCCTAACTATTCTGTCTATATGATCCAACCACTCCCATGTACTTCTTTCTGCTTACTCCACCACATTCATTCAAATAACATTCATTCTTGATCCTCTCTTTTCCTTTTCCTTTTTACAACACACACTTCTTAAGTAATCCACTCTTATTGGATTCAGCTTATTTTCATACTTTTCTGACAAGCCTTATATTTCAAATAACAAAGTGAGTAAAAGCATCCTTTTATGTACACAGCCATTTTGCTTCTTTTGAAAGACTTTCTTTTCTCTCAAGAGACTGCTTATTTGCCCATTAGTTTTCTACCAGCATTTGCATATCTTTAGTAAATATTCTATTTGCTTTAATTTTTTCTATTTCCTTGCTATCATTCACTGCATTTTTTTTCTCAAATACATTTTCAGATCTGTAGATACTGCCTGATAGCATCATACACTCGGTAACATGCACTATAAATCATTCCAGTTCTTAGCTAATAGCAACAGTAACTACATACAAAAGTATAGACACATCCATGTACCTGAGCAACCTATGTCTATGTTCACCACTTGCATTCCTTATACATTTGTTCATAAATGCATGAAGCAACCAAGGAGACTTCACAAAACCTTATCTTAGCCTCCTCATTCAATATTAAACCATTTGATAATCGTGCCACTTATGCTCATGCATGTTTTATTTCCTTCATCAATCTCCAACTCCATATACATATCCTGTTATTCAAGGTTGATTATGTTAGCATATGATTTAATGATCTACTGAAGGGCAAAAATTTGATCTGCACACCTTGCTCAGCATAAAGCCATTTTTCTTATTATCTCTTTATGTACTCTCTAAGTCAAAATTTTGCTACAATTATTTCCCAGACACATTTAACAAAGTAATCCTCCTGTACTTTTCACCTTCATTCCTTTCCTTAAGGGAACAAAGCAGCATCTTCCAGGGATGACGTATGGATTTAGAGTTCACCCATATGTTATTCTTTACATAACCACTTCATAAGCAAGTAACATGTGTATTTTAAGATTACTGCGGCCTTGTTAGTTTTCTTCCGTATTTTTATTGATAGCATTTTTTAAAAAAAATATTTTCTGACATACTGTACCACTATCACTTTTATACAAAGCTACAAATATGTTTTCCATCATTCCCTCACTTCAGTTTCATTCCAAATACTTCCACTGCTTTTATTTTTAATTCAATTCATTCAGCTAGGAGCTCCTTACTTTTAGCCCTCTTTATTATCTTCCAAACTATTTATTTCTCATCAAAATCATTTTTGCATTTTTTTATTTTAATCTTAACTCACTCTTTCTTTCTTTCTTTCTTTCTTTCTTTCTTTCTTTCTTTCTTTCTTTCTTTCTTTCTTTCTTTCTTTCTTTCTTTCTTTCTTTCTTTCTTTCTTTCTTTCTTTCCAATATAGTTTCCTGATTTTCATACACAATATCTGCCATTCTCACTTTTTACAGCAAATCATACATTTTGTTATCTGCAGACTCTTCCAGTTCATTATTCCACCAACTATCTTTGTATAGGTTTCCCTTCAGCATAACTCTAATCACTATTGTGGTTTTCTTCTTTTTAGTTTGTCCCAAAAGACTCTCACCTCATCTTTCATCATGTCTACTTTCTATTAATTCTTTGGAGAGATTAATCAGTCTTCTAATACTTTTTCATGTAATGCTGGTATCTGGCAAATCATATCCTGAGGCTACAGAGCCTTTAGTCCTCTGTATAATACTTTTAAAATATTGGGCCATTTCTTTGATGCTGATTTTTTTAAAGTAGAGTCTCGTGTTTTAGTTTTCATATGTTATATCTTTTTATAAGCAAGATAGACAAAGGGGAAAATATAAGTCAATAACCAGTTCAATTTCTTTAAAAATATTTCTAAGGGAGAGCAAGGTTCAGTCAATGGCTTCTACATTAAACGCCTGAATCTTATATTTAGTCTTCTAATAGTTTAGATAAAGTGTTTAAAATATGTTGAAAAAAACAGAATGACAGTCAGATATGAACAAAATTATTCAACAAATTCCAAGAAGAAATTAATCATTGACCTCTGCAGACATGGGGCTTCTCAAATACTTTTGTTTTTTGTTTTTATTTCAGAGGATGCTTTCAAAAGTTGCAATGTGATATTATCTCCATAGACGCATATTAGTTTAGAACTGCCTTTCCCAAACTGATGTCTTCCACATGTATTGGACCACAGCTTCCATTAACTCTATCCAGTTTAGGGAAAGCTAATTAAAATAATGTTTATTCTGAGAGCTAGAAACTGATTCATGCCTAGAATCAGGATGATTATATGATTAATAGTGCTATCTAATAGATCTAATAGGTCTGTAGTACAGCAGAATGGGAAAACTTCAAAAGATGAACAAGATGAAGCAAATGAAGGTTTTTACTTCTAACAATGGACCAGTTTTCGATGTTGATTTCCTTTGATGACATAATCTGAGAACTGACAATTAGTGGCTCTTGTTCTGCATTTGGACTACATATCATCATGTCTTTCTTCCATTTTTATTAATAATGTTACAGAGTATCTTTTTATTTTAATTTTTTTTAAAAAAACTTTTTCTTTTCTTTTTCTTGTGTGATTCTCTTTCCATTAACATTCACCCACTTTTGCCTCATGGCTCTACAGATTGTGCAAGGTGGCTATATAGACCAATGGTGACGAACCTATGGCACACATGGCAGAGGCAGCAGTGTGGGCCCTCTGTGGGCACACATGCTGTTGCCCCAGCCCTGCCTCCCCCCATGGCCCTCTCCTCACCAGCAGCCCCCCCTGGAAGAGAGTCACCCCCACCACGGCCCGCACAGAGCAATGCAGCCACATGGCAGCCGGGCAGCAGGAACAAAACTCTGCCCTCATGCCCCATCGTGCGCAGATGATGCAGGATGTGGGCAGAGAGCGTGGCCGCCATGGCGCTGCAGGGCCGCCTGGGCTTCGCCATCACTGATATAGACAGAGGAAAGAAATAAAAGTAACAGATCTAAAAAGAGCTTCTTATGGGTCTGTAATCCTCAAAAAATGTAGGTGACCATGTTTCATCCTCTTCTTCATCCTATCTATCAGTATAAATACTGGATCACTTTATTATCCATATAACAAATGTACAGTACCATGGAATACATCACACATTAATTTAAGATCAATTAGGGACCTTTAATGTAACTCAAATGTCTGCTTCATAGATTTATGTTATAATGAATGAAAGTGAATATACATGTCTCAGGATAATCTTGCAGTGACCCAGATTGGACCCTGCAATATATTTTATTGTGAGCTGCCTAGGTAGAAATGGCATATAAGTTAAATAAACAAGCTGCATCGCCAGAAAAGTGATACATTTTCCCAGGGCTTTTTTTCTCAAAGAACGCTCAGAACGGCATTCCGGCACCTTTTTTTTTTTTGCAAAAAACAACAACAACAACAACCTCCCTCTATTGGCTTTAGGAATAGGCAATCTTAGCTCTTTTTTATGACTTGTGGACTTCAACTCCCAGAAATCCTGAGCCAGCCACGCTGAGGGGAAAGAGAGAGGTTTCCAAACTGAGCCATGCTGGCTCAGGAATTCTGGGAGTTGAAGTCCTTGAGTCATAAAAGAGCCAACCCTGCACTAGAGGAGGACATTAAAATTATTTACAAGGTTACTTCTTTAGGAACTAAACTTTTAGAATCTAAAACAGCTAATTCAAAAAAAGTCAACAGGAAAGAACCTCACATTTTTCATCTGCTTCTGTCTTTTGGAAGGTAAAATTAGATAACAAAATAATCTATTTCCTATGTTAACATCTTTGCAATGAAATCAATAAAGGTAACAGGAAAGAAATGAGAAACATTTTTCTCAATGTAATATGTCTAATTTAGCTGATGCTAGAAAAAAAATAGTATCTTGGACACTCTTGAAAACTATTTTGAATCTATAACCATCTATTACAACTAAACCACTTTAAATTAAACAATTCTTAAGAATAAAATATTCTTAATTTGGACTTTAGTTTTACTGTTTGGACCGTTGTGTGTTTTGAAAAATAGATAATTTAGAATCTAGTTATGTTGCACTTCAGTCTTTAAATAATTAACCTAGTATATACATAACAATATATGATGTTTTCCATGGTGAGCTTAACATCAGTTGTTGTTGTTGTTAGCTGCAAAGTCATGTCCGACCCATCGCGACCCTATGGACAACATTCCTCCAGGCCTTCCTGTACTCTACCATCTTCTGGAGTCCATTTAAGCTCACGCCTACTGCTTCAATGACTCCATCCAGCCACCTCATTCTCTGTCGTCCCCTTCTTCTCTTCCTCTCAATCTTTCCCAGCATTAGGTTCTTCTCCAGTGAGTCCTTCCTTCTCATTAGGTGGCCAAAGTATTTGAGTTTTAGCTTCAGGATCTGGCCTTCTAAAGAGCAGTCAGGGTTGATCTCCTCTAGGACTGACCAGTTTGATCGCCTTGCAGGCCAAGGGACTCGCAGGAGTCTTCTCCAGCACCATAGTTCAAAGGCCTCAATTCTTTGGCGCTCAGCCTTTTTTATGGTCCAACTTTCACTGCCATACATTGCAACTGAGAAGACCATAGCCTTGACTATAGGCACTTTTGTTGACAGGGTGATGTCTCTGCTTTTTAGTGTGATGTCTAGATTTGCCATGGCTTTCCTCCCCAGGAGCAAGCGTCTTTTAATTTCTTGGCTGCAGTCCCCATCTGCAGTGATCTTGGAGCCCAGGAAAATAAAATCTGTCACTACCTCCATTTCTTCCCCATCTATTTGCCAGGAATTGAGAGGGCCGGATGCCATGATCTTGGTTTTCTTAATGTTAAGTTTCAACCCAAGTTTTGTACTCTCCTTCTTCACCCGCAACAAGAGGCTCTTTAGTTCTTCTTCACTTTCTGCCATTAGAGTGGTATCATCTGCATATCTTAGGTTGTTGATATTTCTTCCGGCAATCTTAATTCCAACTTTTGATTCATCTAGCCCTGCCTTTCTCATGATGTGCTCTGCATATAAGTTAAATAGGCAGGACGACAGTATACAGCCTTGCCGGACTCCTTTCCCAATTTTGAACCAATCAGTTGTTCCATGTCCACTGTTGCTTCTTGGCCCACATCAATAACATCAATAACAACATTTATTAAAAAGGCTAAAATTATTTCTGGTGGTATTATCAGTACATTAAAATTTTGTTTAGTCATAATCTTTCAAAAGATGTTACATATGTGCATAGGTGTAGTCAGTAGCATATGCCTTTTTAAAAATATCAAACATGCAAAGAAACAAAAATAAGTCCAAAATATCTGTATTACATCCAGAAATGCTAACTTTGAAACCAATATTTCTCATCCATAACTATGGCACCCTAAGGATACCTGCATACATGCAAATGCTTCTCTGGGATCAGTAACACAGCAGGGATTGCTTTTTCCTTCCAGTAACAGATTGCTGGGAAATACCAAACATGGACTTGAGAATTCCAATGTTTGTTACAAATTTTTCTGGATGTGGTTGGAAAGAGGCTGTTTGGCACCGGAGACCACTGGCATGAGGAACACAGCTCTGGGTCGGGGTTTGGATCAGCTCCGGGTGGGGGCTCAGCACGGGCCGCAGCATGGCAACTGCAGGGAGGGGAATCCCCACGGTGGCTGTGGGGAGGGGAATCCCCACAGCATGTGGCTCTGAGCCGCAGGGGCAGGGGTGCAAAGGATGGGTGGTGACGCCGTAGCAAGACACCGGCATCGTTCCATTGACACCACCTCTGAGTTCCGGCACCTTTTTTAAGAAAAAAAGCACTGCATTTTTCATTGCTAACCTGAGTGCATAAGTATATTGTCCCCACTGGTGTGAGAAGAAAGCTAGGCCACAACTCTTTATATGGATTGCAAGCAACTTAGAGGAAGTTTGCTTTTTTTAAAAAAAAGTTAATTAGGCCTATGCAGGCAAAACAAGAATGCTGTTAAAACCAGCCCCCATAATAGAATAACAGGCACTTGTGATATCACATTATTAGAGAAATGATGTGGGAAATAAGCATATTTGAGCATCTCATTCAGATAACAAGAACTTTTAAGTTGCTAAATTTCTGGCTGAACAGACTTTTCTAAGATGAGTATGAATGCTAATCAGGATATCCTTTCAATACTTCTGTACTCACCTTGAAGAAAGCAATTCATGTGAGGTTGCACAGAAACTACCAACAAACATATTTTTTGGTTTAATCCATTTGTAACCAGAGCTATGTGGAACAACATATAAAATTAATGACTCTAATCTGGGTTGGTCACCAGGAGCTTTCAGACTTGTGCTGGGGCCCATCTTCAAGGAAATTCTCTCTAGCCTTGAAATTTCCTAAAGGTGGGCTCCAGCACATCTTCCGAAAGCTTGGAAGACAAAACCTCTGGTTCCTGGTGACCAACCCAGATTGGATCCTGCAACAATATTTGTGAAAATTAATGAAATGTGATTAATTTGAAGGCATCACAATTCATTAATTCTAAAATGTTGTAATGTCATTGAACATGTCTAACAATTGTCTTTCTTGTCTACAGATTGGCAGCTGCAAGAATGTAACCGTCATGTCCCTCCGTTCAAACAAACTGGAATTTCTTCCTGATGAAATTGGTCAAATGCAGAAACTCCGTGTCTTAAATTTGAGTGACAACAGGTAATACTCTTAGTGTTTTAATTTTACTTGTTTTATGAGCATCATAAGGATAGAGAACCATCTGCGATGTAAATTACTAAAATACGTTTCATTTAAAATGTTATTAGTTTATTGGTTGACAAAGTAACAAATACAAATGTACATTCTTTGCTTCTAGATATTTTGCCCTCGGGAAGAACTTCTGTTTTGGAATTGTTATATTTTCCTGCTCTAGTTATTTCATTCTTACCATAAAGCAGCTGAGGTTTATTAAGGGATTGATCAATGATAATCTAATCCGTATAATTAGAATTGAAGAAAACAGGAAGGAATAGCAAAAAAAAAATCAGGTTAGGTTTGAAGTAGGGGATAGTAGTTCAGCATATACATGGTCATCTAATTGGGTACAGTAATTCAGAAACTACTTCTGGCTGCCAATTGCTTAATGGAGTTGAATGCGAATACGAAGAAACTGGCAGCATGGAAAGTAATCAGCATTGAATGCTTGTCCAAAAAAGCTGAGAGCTCCATTTTATCCCTAAAAACAAATTTCTGAACTGATCATTTACTCAGATAAACATTGCTCTGTTCTTTAATTCTCATTGGGCCTTTCTTCAATTCTCTATGCCCTGGATTCCACAGTACAAATCCTTGAGCCTAGCTGACATTTCTCTTGGCAATCTGACTAAAAAAAAATATGAAATGAATGGATCTTCCTGTCCCCAAAAGCACCTAAAATATTTATTTTTTGGAAAACAACAAATATTTTTCCCCTTAGGCAAAGGAAGAAAAAACATAGGGGATTCCTTCAAATGTAATTTTGAGATGAAACTGACACTTTTCATTTTGACTAGTGTATACAATTTGTAGATGACCGAAAGTTAACTCTTTCTTAAAACTTAGAGGAGAGTTAAGTGCCATGGCTACTGTAGGATCATTCAAACTGGTTGCGATCAAAATTCAGATATTTGGCAACTGAGTCATGTTTATGTCAATTACAGTGTCCTGGAGTCATGTGATCACTTTTATGATCTTCTGAGAAGTAAAGTCAATGGGGAAACCAGATTCATTTAACAACCGTGTTATTAACTTAACAACTGCAGTGATTCATTTAACTGCTATGGCAAGAAAAGTCATTAAATGAAGCAAAATTCACTTAACTGTTTCACTTAGCAATAGAAAGGTTGGATCAACTGTGGTCGTAGGACTACCTCTATTAGCACCAGTTCCAAAATAATAGTATAGTAGTATATCAAATAAATCAGAATCTCAGTCAGGCCTCTCTTTCATTTTTACTGTTATATATATTTTCAAGGAGAAAAATTATTTGGATACTAATTTGAATAAATGTCTTCAAATTGTAAATCAGAAAAAAAAATCAAGCAACATCACAAAATAGAAATTAGGATTAGCGGGAATCTATACAGCCAAAAATATTTTTAAATGATAAAATATATTCCTATTAAATATATTAAAAACTCTGTTCTTTTTAATAAAAGTGAAGTTTCTAGATTCCAACTAATTCTAAAGTGCTTGACAATTGTTGCATATAGATGAGAAAATCACAACTAAAATTGTCAGTAGTTTCATTTATTATTTTAACCATCTAAAGATTTAGGGAATACATTTTTCATTTTAAATGAAAGAGCTAAATTTAATGTTTTAAAATAATTAAAAGATATATTAAAAATTACCAAATTATTGTGGTCTCACTGCAAAGTATTGTTTAAATAAATGTCAAAGTCTAAATAATGTTCTATTCAGGAAGGATTCATTTTGTCTAAATATTGGGATTTTTTTTTTAACAGGTTAAAAAATTTGCCCATCACTTTTACAAAGCTTAAAGAACTTGCAGCATTGTGGCTTTCAGACAACCAGGTATGTATTTATTTATACATAACAGCTAAACAAAAGGGGACTGGTATGTTTTATATTTGTAAATTACATTGTCATCATGACAAATCATTAAATCAAAATTTCAGATTGTGCCCTTTTGGATACAAAAGTTTAAACAATATGTTTTCCAAAATTTTTATCTATCATCACATTTTTCAGTGAATCTGCTGATGGTAAAGAATTTGGATTCTTGCTAAAAACAAACCTGACCAATAGGAATGTCTCTGCAATATCTAGACATTTTGTTTCTTTTTTTACAAATAGTATTTCTAGATTTTTTCTAGAAAATATAATTAATAAATAGCTTTGTTTTGAGCTGACTTAAGTGCAAGATTTCAGTTCAGAGTTTTTGTTAATATATCATTTGTCTTAGTAATTTATACTTTTCAAAAAGACATATTTAATTATTCTAATGTGTATTATTCTTACAGACCAACTCTGTTGTCCTGGAAAAGCATCTCAGAAAGTATAGGATCACTTAGATTTCTCCTCTGCAGAAGCATTCAGTATCTTTTCCTTCTTTGGTAGAACTCCAACAGGAAGGGGGGGAAAAGATGGAAACATGGCAAGGAGATTGGGGGATGTTTTTATTTCATAGGACACAAACCTCTACCCAACATGAATAAAAAGGTTTAGCCCAGCCTGCAGAATAAAAAAAGCATCCCTTCCATTTATTTATATAAACCATTCACTTAGATTGCAAGTTGTATCTAAGTTTCCACTGTGAAACTTTTTTTAAATAAGCATGCAAAGAAACTGACTATTACATGCAAGTAGAAAGAGTTTCCTAAGTTCTAAGCCCCCAATAATTGTGCTCAGATATCTTTTCCCCTAAAAGACTGAGTGAGACAAGTTTTTTTCATGGTGTCTTCTCCGGTTCAGATAAATGTAAAAATCTTCTTTCATAAAATCACCAAGTTTGCATATCATGCTAAGCCAGCAAGAGTACCACGTTAAGTTGGAGCACCACACTAAGTAAAAACAAATCATATTGTGGTTTAGTATTGTGTATGAAACAAAGAACTGTGAAGGTGTTACACACAAGAAGAAGCTCAAGACCTGTTTGATATTATCATATCCCTACTATACCCTTCAAAAATGATATTGCATTTTTTCCCTCTGATTTAAATGAGCTAAGCAGAGATGCTATAGGGAAGGATATACTGTATATGTAAAATTTGTGTGTGCGTGTATGTGTTTCGTGTGTGCTTCTGAATTGTATCTATAGTTTTAAAGGTATCATAATTGCCTTTCTGTATCAAAACAGTATGGCAACATAATGAACAATAAATAAATCACAATAGTACATCATCATTTGTAGTCTGTAGATGTTACAAAAATCTTAATGCAATACAATTTCGTACCTGAATATTAAGTTTTTAACAGGTTTTCATTTTAACTGAAGGTTATTACCAGTACCCTTTGTAATGAAACACTGCTTGTTAGCATTCATAATATTTTTGATGCCATTATTTTATTTTGCTTCATTGCCACTTTTTTTTCTGTGAGATATAACATTATATATGACTCTGTGTTTTTTCTTTAATTTACAGTCGAAGGCTTTGATTCCTCTTCAAACTGAGGCACATCCAGAAACAAAGCAAAGAGTGTTAACTAACTACATGTTTCCTCAGCAACCTCGTGGTGATGAAGGTAAAATTATTAACCAGTTTTTCTAAATGCACAAAATAACACAATGGTTATTTAATATCCAAAAGTAGATAGAAATCTTATTAATAATTCTATTGTTTTTATAATTTTAATACCATTCAAATCATTTACGTCTTTCTGAAGCAATTTCAGGAAGGCAGGCCTTGGTTAGTTCTACAGATTTCCTGGCCAATTTATCTTAGATTATTAGTTTTTGCTTTCTGCAGTCAGAAATGTCCCAAAGTCAGAGTCTTACAGAAAGTAGAATTTGCACAGATTTAGAAATAACAGATCTCAGTATCAAAATAATTCCATATTTAGGATGGCAAGTCTTAGGCTGTGTATTATAATGTCATAATTTTGTGGTTATGCTATAAATAATAATAATAATAATAATTTTATTTGCATACCGCCCTTCTCCCGAAGGACTCAGGGCGGTGAACAGGGCAAACATATAAAAGTACAAGAATACAAAAATTAAAAAAGAATTAAATAAAGACTTATGTTGAGTGAAATTAAGTTCTTAATAATTTTCAATAGTTTTTGAAGGGCCAGCCATGGCATATTTTTGTCTACCTGCACTTAAACATTGATAAGCAATGTGGAATGTGTAGGAATGTGTAGAATCAATAAATGAATAATGTAGAATTGAAAAAAGTAATGCATGGCATGTAACTTATGCCTTTTTGTTTAGAGTCATAAATTTAAAAGAATAGCAAGTAAAAAAAATTAGCTAGTTTATTTGATTGTAGCCTTCATTTCTAAATTAATTACAGATTTCCAGTCTGATAGTGATAGTTTTAATCCTACTCTGTGGGAGGAACAACGGCAGCAACGTATGACAGTGGCCTTTGAATTTGAGGAAAAAAAGGAAGAAGAGGAAAATGCCGGAAAAGTTAAGGTAAGTGGGGTTATATTTCGTGATTATAGTTGCAGTTCAGGTAACGTTCAGTGAATATATAAAACAGATAAATTATGGGCGGAACACCTATGACCTTCTAGAACATGCTGAACCTAAGTCGCCAGTATTCTCATTTTGAGCCAGATTGGCTAGATCGACTGATATTTGTTAAAAGCAACATTTGGAGTATTATAAGTACCCGACCATTGGAATAGTATCTACTCCACATATCTACTTATCAATGTAGTATCTAGTATCTACAAATATATGAGAGATTATTGATTGTGTAGGAATGTCTTATTGAAATATGGATTGTCTTTTGGGATTTTACTTGAAACATGCAGTGTTGGCTATGACAGATGCAATATTGCAAATGCTTAGAGCCTCCTCTTCCATAGCCGGCAGTGTAAAATTTTTACATGTCTCTAAATCTGCATTATGTGAGGACATTCTATGACTCTGATTCTCTTTTTTAAATAATGCTCTCCCTCTCCATCTTGTCTTAATGCCCATGGTTTGCTTAATAGTTGATATAATGGCCCATTAAGACTTGTGACATTTAGAAAGAAAGTAATTGTCAGTATTATAAATACCTACTGTATGGAAATTGAAATTACATATTGCATTCTTACAAATTAGATTTGGCAGAATTAAAATGACTACATTCTAAATGCCTCTTGTGCCATATTTTTACTGTTTCAAAAAATAGGAATAGTATATAATCAACGGAACTAGATGTCTTAACGTGACAAATGTTTTCTCTTATTAGTTAAGAGATGGTGGTCACTTTCAATGAGATTAATAAAGGGGATTCATTCTACATAAAATAGAGCGAGGGAGAGATAAAAGGCATTAGATTCATTTACAAAGCCAACCCAGAGGTAATTACACAAGAGGGAACATCATAAGAATTCAATTAATTCATTCATATTAACAGAAATGTCTTCTTTTTTCCAAAATTGCAAAATCCTAATCCTAACCTTTATTTGACAAAGAAACTGAAACAATATATTGAAAAAGAAACCTTATTTGCAAACCTATGGAAAAAAAATATCATTCCGTGGTCATAGAATTTTGTATATTAACCCTAAGACCCCTTCTTATTTTCAATTTCTTCTTGAATCTCTACATGTTATACAAAGAAACTATCTCCATTCTATATTCATCAGAGGTGGCCCAGAACAGTTTGCTGTCTAAACCAGTGACACCTTCTTTTCCACCTCCTATTACAGGTATAGAAATCAGCTTGACACAAGTGTTATTTCAACACTTCCAACAATACATTAGAAATGCAGAACAATTTCCTATTTTGAAGATTACAAAGGTTACATCCTTTTATTAGCACGTCCATTCTTTTTTTATTGAAAAGTTTTACAGTACATTTTAAACGTATACTCTTTCCCTCCCCCTCCCCCCCACACCCCCTCTCTCCCCCCCCCCGACTTCCCAGAGCTGAATACAGGGTATTGCCTCTAACAAACTTAAGCTAAAATATGCTAACCAACTATAAATACGCTTTAAATCCTATCGCACTTTAACTCCCCTTAAACATAACATAACTCCCCTTATAATTCTAATATTCATTCATATGCTAGGTGAAATCTTTAGTCCCATATTTATTCTGAATATAATCAATCCATCTTCTCCATTCCGAGATATATCTCTGTTGCAATTGTTCTTTCATTGTTGGGGGCAATTAAGCTGACTTTGTAATAATGCCGCTTGGGGGGTGTATGAAAGCCCTAATAAGCAGGCATATACATAGAATGAAGGCTACTGCTAAGCTTGTAAGCCGCCCTGAGTCTTCGGAGAAGGGCGGGATATAAATGGAATTAAAATAAATAAATAAATAAAAATAAATGTGCCGAAATTTTTGCCATTTCTGCCAAGTTTGAAACTTTTAGAGTCCACTCTTCTATAGTAGGCAGTTCCTCCTTCTTCCAATATTGCAAAACCAAAAGTCTTGCTGTTATTAAATTCAACATCAATTTAGTTTCTATAACAGTACAATCAGTAATAATACCCAGTAGAAATAACTGTGGAGTAAACCTTATCTTTTTCTTAAATATCTTCTGCATATTCCACCAAATTTTAATCCAGAAAGCTTTAACTTTTTTACAAGTCCACCACATATGGTAATACATTGCGTCCTCACAACCACACCTCCAACATTTAGGCTGATATTTTGAATACATACATGCTAATTTTTTAGGATCTAAGTGCCATCTATAAAACATTTTATAAAAATTCTCTCTTAAGTTTTGTGCCTGGGTAAATTTTACGTTTCTGACCCAAATTTTTCCCCAAACATCCATCGTTATTGGCTCTTGAATATTCGGGGCCCATTTTATCATACAATCTTTAACAAGTTCCATTTCTGAATCTATTTCTATCAATGCATTATATATCCTTCTTATATGTGCTTGACTTTGATCTCTAATTTGTTTTACCAGATTTTCATCTGTTGTTGAAATGCCAATTTTCTGATCTTCTTTCCATCTAGCTTGTATCTGGCCATACTGAAACCAAGTTTGTACTATTTTCCCTTCTTTTAAATTATTAAATGGCTTTAATTGCCATACATTCCTTTCCAGTCTGAGAATATCTTTATATGTAGTCACATCATGTTTAAATCCCAGACTTATATTTTCTATCGCATGTTTAGGTATTGCCCAAATTGGTATTTTATAATTTAACTTGTATCGGTATTTTTTCCAAACTCGCAACAGAGCATACCTTAATATATGTGTCTTAAAGATATTATCCACCTTTTTATCATACAATAAATATGCATGCCAACCATATAATAAATCACATCCATCAATATTCAATAATCTTCCTTCTGTTAAATTAAACCAATTACTAATTGACGATAAAGCCGCAGCCTCATGATATAATTTAAAATTGGGCATTTTAAGACCACCTCTTTCACGTATATCTTGTATTATCTTAAGTTTTACTCTCGGTCTTTTCCCTGCCCAAATAAATTTATTAATACCTTTCTGCCATTCCTCCAAATTTGAATCTTTGTTAAGTATAGGTATCATTTGAAACAAAAATAAAATTTTTGGTAAAACATTCATTTTAACTGCTGCAATTCTTCCCAATAAAGACAGTTGTAATTTTTTCCAAGTATCTAATTCTTTTTGTATTTTTAACCATAACAATTCATAATTATTTTTGTATAATTTCACATTTGAATCTGAAAGATATACCCCCAAATATTTAATCTTTTTAGCTATTTCAAATCCTGTTAGTTTTTCTAAAACTACCTTTTGTTCTGTAGTCATATTTTTAGACAAAATTTTAGTTTTTTGCCTATTAACCTTAAATCCAGAAACTTGTCCATATTGCAAAATTATTTCCATTAAATCTATAACCGACTGAGTCGGTTGACCTAATGTAATAACCAAGTCATCTGCAAACACTCTCAATGTATAATCTTGATCTTTAGTTTTAATTCCCTTTATTTTATTTGAGTCACGTATCTTAATCAATAATATTTCCAATGTTAAAACAAACAGCAATGGTGACAACGGACATCCCTGTCTTGTGCCCTTTTCAATTTTGCAAGCTTCTGTTAAACTACCATTAATTATTATTTGGGCTATTTGTTTCTGATATATTGCCCTAATAGGTTGTAAAAACTTATCACCAAACTCCATCTTCTCTAAAACTTTAAATAAAAATTGCCAATTCAATTGATCAAACGCCTTTTCAGCATCCAAAAAAATCAATGCTGCAGGGACTTGATTATTTCTTTCGAAATATTCTAATAGGTTTATTTATTATTTATTTATTTATTATTTAGATTTATATACCGCCCTTTCCCGAAGGACTCAGGGCGGTTTACAGGATATTTAAAAGAAAATCAATACAAAAGTTAAAACAATTTAAAAAGATTAAATGAAACCCTGAGAGAAAATAAAAACCCCAGTTAAAATTAAATTAAAAATTCTCAGCCTGGGCCAGAGAGCTTGAAGAGCCAGGTCTTCAGGTCCCGGCAGAATGAACGGAGGTCGGGGGCAGTCCTAAGCTCCGCGGGCAGCTGGTTCCAAAGGGTAGGCACGCCCACTGAGAAGGCCCTACCCCTGGGTGTTACCCGCCGGCAATCTTTAACCAGCGGCACCCTGAGAAGACCCTCCCTGTGGGAGCGCACTGGACGAAGGGAGCTTGATGCTGGCAGCAGGTGTTCCCTCAGATATCCCGGACCCTCGCCATTTAGGGCTTTATAGGTCATTACCAGCAACTTGAATCTCACCCGAAGGGCAACCGGAAGCCAATGCAGCTCGCGGAGTAGAAGTGTTACATGGGAGTATCGGGAGACCCCCATCACGACTCGCGCGGCTGCATTCTGCACCAGCTGAAGTCTCCGGGTGGTCCTCAAGGGCAGCCCCATGTAGAGAGCATTGCAGTAGTCTAAACGGGAGGTCACGAGTGCATGAGTGACTGTGCGTAGGGCATCTCGGTCCAGGTAGGGTCGCAACTGGCACACCAGGCGAACCTGGGCAAAAGCCCCCCTGGTCACGGCTCCTATATGATCTTCAAAATTGAGCCGTGAATCCAGGAGGACGCCCAAGTTGCGAGCCCTATCAACGGGGGGTAACACCTCACCCCCCATCGTTAGAGATGGAATAGTCTGGTTGACCCGAGATGCCGGTATGCACAGCCACTCAGTCTTGGCAGGATTGAGACGAAGCCTGTTTCTCCCCATCCAGACCCGGACCGCTTCCAGGCAACGGGACATCACGGCGAGGGCATCGCTGGGTTGGTTCGGGGTGGAAAAAAAAGGTGGGTATCATCAGCGTACTGATGATACCCCACCCCGAAACCACGAATGATCTCGCCCAGCGGCTTCATATATATGTTGAACAGGAGGGGCGAGAGAACCGACCCCTGAGGAACTCCACAAACGAGAGGCCTCGGGGCGGATCTCTTCCCTCCCGTCAACACCGACTGCGAGTGGCCCAGGAGATAGGAGGAGAACCACCGTAAAACGGTGCCTCCCACTCCCAACCCCCTGAGACGCCGCAACAGGATACCATGGTCGATGGTATCGAAAGCCGCTGAGAGATCTAATAGGACCAGGACAGAGGAGCAGCCCCTGTCCCTAGCCCTCCAGAGATCATTCACCAGCGCGACCAATGCCGTCTCCGTGCTGTGTCCGGGTCTGAAACCCGATTGGTACGGGTCCAGATAATCAGTTTCCTCCAGGAACAGAGGAAGCTGATGCGCCACCACACTCTCAACAACCTTCGCCAAAAAGCGAAGGTTGGAGACTGGACGATAGTTATTTAAAACAGCCGGGTCCAAGGCAGGCTTCTTGAGGAGGGGTCTCACCACCGCCTCCTTCAAGGCGGCAGGGAAGACACCCTCCTTCAAAGAAGCAGTTACTACTGCATGGAACCAGCCTCGTGTCCCCTCCCGGCGGGGCGGGGCGGGTGGGGTCGGGGGGCGGGTGGGGTCGGGGCGGACCTCTGCCCTCCCGTCAACACTGACTGTGAGTGGCCCAGGAGATAGGAGGAGAACCACCGCAAAACAGTGCCTCCCACTCCCAACCCCCTGAGACGCCGCAGTAGGATACCATGGTCGATGGTATCGAAAGCCACTGAGAGATCTAATAGGACTAGGACAGAGGAACAACCCCTGTCCCGAGCCCACCAGAGCATGTCTACAATATGTCTCACATTACTTTTCATTTGTCTACCACTTATAAATCCTGTTTGATCACTATAAATCATTTGCTGCATAACCTTCATTAATCTATTTGCTAAGATCTTTGCAAATATCTTATAATCTGTATTTAGAAGCGATATAGGTCTGTAATTTTTTGATTGGGTAAGATCTTGATCTTCCTTTGGAATCAACGTTATAAATGCTGTTCTCCACGATGGAGGCACTTCCCCTCCAGACTGAATTGTCCTAAATAATTCTTTCAAAGGTTCCACTAACTCTAATTGTAAATTTTTATAATAAGTGGCTGTCAAACCATCTGTTCCAGGTGTCTTACCCACTTTTAATTGTTTAATTGCTAAAATAATTTCTTCAGCAGTTATCGGTTGATTCATCCCTTCCTTCTGTTCTTGTGTAAGTGTAGGGATATTCACTTCTTGTAAATACCTATCTATAACCTTGAGTTATATCCCTTGCATATAATTTAGAATAAAATTCAACAAAAGCCTTTTTAATAAGATTTTGTTGAAACACCTCTTTACCCTTATATTCTATCTTGTCTATATTACGTGACTTTTGTTTTTTCCTTAACAAATAAGCTAACCATCTACCTGGCTTATTAGCATTGTAAAAAGTATTATGTTTGACATATCGTAAGTTAGTTGCCACTTGATCTGCCATCAACATATCAAACTGCCCTCTTAACAAATTAATTGCTTCTTTCAACCTCTTATTCGATGAATTCAAGATAAAAGCCCTCTCTTACATCTTTATTTCCTCCTCTAATTCTTTACGCTTATATTCCAATCTACGTCTATATTTATTATTCAAATATATTAAAACTCCTCTCATATAAGCTTTACTTGCATCCCAAACCATTTCAATTGGAGTACCCTTGTGCATGTTTATAGTAAAAAATTCTTTCATTTGTTTTTTACATTCTTCCACATTTTCTTCATATCTAAACAGATTTTCATTTAATCTCCAAGATCTCCTATCTCCCTTCCCCTTGTCCAATTCCATCCATACTGGACTGTGGTCTGATAAGATTCTTGGACATATCTTGATCTTCTTAACCCTAGAAAAAAAATTATTAGTCGTTAATACAAAGTCAATCCTGGAGAAAGATTGATGTCTGTCAGAAAAAAAAGTAAAATCCCTTTCTTCCACGTTTCGTTCTCTCCAAACATCTCTCAGTTCCAGATCGTCTTTCATGTCAAAAAAAGATTTAGGCAATCTAGCATGATTTGGAGTGCTTTTAAAAGGTCCTTTTTTATCTTTTTGTGTGTCCAATACTCCATTCCAGTCTCCCATTAAAATACATGATTTATAATCCCATTGAATTATTTTATTATGTAGAAGCTTATAAAATTCTCCTTGCTGTTGATTAGGTGCATATAATCCAATTAAAAGTATTTTCTTCCCTTCTATTAAAAGTTCAATTATAATATATCTTCCTTGTTTATCTGCTTCAATTAAGTTAGCTGTTAAATTCTTCACATAAATGACTACACCATTTTTCTTTTCTGGAGCAGATGCAATAAACTGCATACCCAATCTAGAGTTTATCAAATATTTTTGATCAGATACACGGATTTTTATTTTTTATTTATTTTAATTCCATTTATATCCCGCCCTTCTCCGAAGACTCAGGGCGGCTTACAAGCTTAGCAGTAGCCTTCATTCTATGTATATGCCTGCTTATTAGGGCTTTCACACACACCCCCAAGCGGCATTATTACAAAGTCAGCTTAATTGCCCCCAACAAGCATCTGCTTCTTCGGTCTTGCTCCTCCCACTGCTTCAGTATAAGTAGATTCTTGAGTTGTAATTGTGTATTGTTTCTGTTGTTGTTGTTGTTGTTCCTTTCGTCTGGTTGCAGCCCGTGTCACTCTTTGAGCCCTTGATTCTTCTAATGGAGCCAAGGGCTGCGCAATTTCCAAAGTTTGCTGTGCTTCTTTTGAAATCAGCGAGATAATTTCTTCATCTCGCTGTGTATCTTCCAATTGTGTCTGTCGCGCTTCTTTTTCCTTTCTTCTTTTAATTTCTGGGGATGTCGGTGAGTCTGCCTTCAGTATATTACAATAAAAATCTCGTGCCTTCAGAACTGTATTAAGACGATATCTTGTACCAACATAATTCACCACTATCCCAGTTGGTATCTTCCATCTAAACTGAATCTGTCATTTTTTTAATTCATCTGCCAAAAAAACAAATTCTTTCCTATTTCTTAAAATTCTTGGTGGTATTTCTTTCAAAATTAAAACCTCTTGATCAGCCACTTTAAATCTGTTGTTATAAAAAGCTTGTATGATCACATTTCTGATCTTTCTCTTTGTGAAGTAAACAACCACATCTCTTGGTAGTTTTCTTTGCCTAGCAATCCAGGAATTGACACGAAATATTTTGTCTATTTCCAGTATAAAATCTTCAGCTCTCCAACCCAAAATAGGCGCCACAGCTTTTGCCAATATCTCTTCCAAGTTTTCTTGTGGATTTTCTTTCAGACCTCTGATCCTCAAGGCAAACTCCATGTCCCTATATTGTATCATCACCACCAGCCTTGGTGGCGCAGTGGGCTAATGCCTCCTTAAGTAACACCAGCTGCCTGCAATTAGTGCAGGTTCGCATCCCACCAGGCTCAAGGTTGACTCAGCCTTCCATCCTTCCGAGGTAGGTAAAATGAGGACCCAGATTGTTGGGGGCAATAAGCTGACTTTGTAACAATGCCGCTTGGGGGGGGCTCAAAAGCCCTAATAAGCAGGCATATACATAGAATGAAGGCTATTGCTAAGCACATTGTTTTGTGCTTAAATTGTAAGCCGCCCTGAGTCTTCGGAGAAGGGCGGGATATAAATGGGATTAAAATTTAAAAAAAATCATCAATTTTATCCATTTTATTCTCAGCTTCACTGATTTTAGCTTCCAATATCAAATTATTTTGATTAACTTCTTCCACACGTTCATCCAGATTCTCAATACAAACTGTCAGTCCCTGAAATGCCAGCAAAATATCCTCTCATATTTCCTTATTTTTCTCATTAATGAGCTCAGATATTTGCTCAGATTGAAGTTTTAAAGCATCTTGTAAGTCTTTTAATGTCAATGTGGGTATAGGTGTAGGTGCTGTGGGGGGTGGCATCAATGTTTGAAGTCCAGATTGTTGAACTGGTGAAGCCCCCGCACTTTTAGAAGCAGGGAATCTAGGTGGTTTGGAAGCCATTTTAACACCCAATTAACTTTCGTTTCTCACTTTCACTTTTCCGCCCAAATTGCAACTTTGTTGCTTCACTGTTAAATATCCAAGTCTTTTAAATCACTTTTGAGCCAACTTCAAATGTTTTTAACAGAATCTTTTACAACTTTAAAAATCCACTTTATATCTTCCTCCTTCTTTTATTTTATTTTCCTTATTATTTGTTCTTCCCACTTTCTCTAAAGATTTATTCCGGCGCCATCTTCCTCCCCTTCTTTTAAGTTAAACCGGAGTTAAAGATCATATACTTGCTGTTTCAATATTCTCCTGCTCAGCTCTGCCTGCGTCCAAGTAATCCAAAGTACAATATTGGGAGCAGGGATGGTTACAGCATCCTGTTCTGTTTCAAAGCCTTGAAACAGAGGAGTCCCCGAGTCCAGAGCTAATTCAGGCTCCGAGGGAGCTCTCACCCTTCGACCCCCAGAGTGATAATTCTGGGGTCTAGGGGAGCTCTACCTCTACCTGAATGCTCACCTCCCTCTTCTCCCGAGGGGGGGATTCCCAAACCGCAAAACAGCTGATTGTCACTGTTTTCACAATTTAAACGGAGCAATGGGGCTGACGGTCAGAAATGACCGCCTTCGACGGAGCCTTGCCACCCGGAAGTCCACCTTGTCCATTCTTAAATAGCTATCTCATTCAGTCTAAAGATAGAGTAGATCAGGGGTCCCCAACCTGTGGACCGCAGCCTGGTAGTGGGCCGTGGGTTGCTGGCCACTGGGCCATGGGACAGGCTGGTCAGTGTGTGCACGTGTGTGCACACACACCCCACTTGCGCTAATGCCGTGGCCACAGGTCATGAAAACAAGACGCCACTGCGGCACCTTGGGATGCGAAAATGGGCCAACACTACACCTCAGTGTACAGAAATGGGATGCTGCTGCGTCTCGGGGCACAAAAACAGGCCAATCCCGCTCTTGGGGGCGCAGAAATGGTGCTGTGCACAAGAATGGGGCAGGGCTAGTGAGTATCACGCAAGCGCTAGCCCTGCCCTGTTTGTGTAACATGCGTGCTTGTGGCCCCTGTGCGCACATGCATGCATGTGCATGTAAAATGCTTCCCCCTCCCTTTCCCTACACACACACACACACACACACACACACACACACACACACTTCTCCATAGCTGAGATGTTTGAGTACAAATAGGATTATTTTGATATCTTGATTAACAACAGAAATAGAATGTAAAGTTATCGAATTATTGCACTAAATTAAAATGCTGAGTTTCCCATGAGACCTTAAGATGATTTACTGCAGGGGTCCCCAATTCCCAGTCCGTGGACTGGCAGTAGGCCGCAGCATGCCAGAAACCGGTCCACACAAACAAGCAAAGGCCCATCCACAGGATGTAGACAGTACATTGCTCAATAGTAGTAACTGTGAGAGGGATCTCGGAGTCTTAGTAGACAATCACTTCAATATGAGCCAGCAGTGTGCTGCAGCTGCCAAAAAAGCCAACACAGTGCTAGGCTGCATTAACAGAGGGATAGAATCAAGATCAAGTGAAGTACTAATACTACTTTACCATGCTTTGGTAAGGCCACACCTGGAATACTGCATCCAGTTTTGGTCACCACGATGTAAAAAAGATGTCGAGACTCTAGAAAGGGTACAGAGAAGAGCAACAAAGTTGATTAGGGGGCTGGAGGCTAAAACATATAGGGAACGGTTGCTGGAATTGGGTATGTGTAGTTTAATGAAGAGAAGGGTGAGGGGTGACATGATAGCAGTGTTCCAATATCTCAGGGGCTACCACAAAGAAGAGGGAGTCAAGCTATTCTCCAAAGCACCTGAAAGCAGGACAAGAAGCAACGGATGGAAACTAGTCAAGGAGAGAAGCAACCTAGAACTAAGGAGAAACTTCCTGACAGTTAGAACAATTAACCAGTGGAACAAGCTGCCTCCAGAGGTGGTGAATGCTCCAACACTGGAGGTTTTTAAGAAGAGACTGGACAGCCATTTGCCTGAAATGGTATAAGGTTTCCTGCCTGAGCAGGGGGTTGGACTAGATGACCTCCAAGGTCCCTTCCAACTTTTTTATTATTATTATTATTATTATTATTATTATTATTATTATTATTATTATTATTATTATTATTATTATTATTATTATTATTATTATATGAAACAACACCCCCACCAGTCTGCGGAAAAAACTCCACGGAACCAGTCCCTGGTGCCCAAAAGGTTGGGGACCTCTGATTTACTGTGTATGAAAATTTGTAAGATAAGTAATGTTGAAGGAGATTGGTGGGAATCATGATCAAACAGAGATTGCAGTTGGAATGGAGACACTTGAAAGTAGTGATATCTTAACCACTATAATACACTAGCTTTCTTCACACAGATATAGCACCTATGTCTTGAGGCTAGAGGTCAAGTTTATTTAAAGCAGAGATTTGAAAATAAATTTGATTCTAAAGAAAATTAGACCAAAAAACCAGCTAATTCAGTGGTGGTTGGAAGATCAAGAATATGGATAGGACAACATTTTTTTCTTCTTGTTTTTGTGATTGAGATTTATTCAGATTTCTTGAATAAACAATCAAGAACATGTCAGGGGTAAACAGATGTGTGCACACAAATACACATACCCCCACAACACACATAAAGCAAACTATGCTTATATTTAGCTCTTATAATTCAACTTTAGGGACGCGGTGGCTCAGTGGGTTAGGACGCTGAGCTTGTCGATCGGAAGGTCGGCAGTTTGGCGGGTCGAATCCCGAGTGCCGCGTAACAGAGTGAGCGCCTGTTACTCGTCCCAGCTTCTGCCAACCTAGCAGTTCGAAAGCACGTAAAAATGCAAGTAGAAAAATAGGGACCACTCCGGTGGGAAGGTAACAGCGTTCCGTGCGCCTTTGGCATCTAGTCATGCCGGCCACTTGACCACGGAGATGTCCTCGGACAAGCGCTGGCTCTTCGGCTTTGAAACGGAGATGAGCACCGGCCCCTAGAGTCGGAAACGACTAGCACGCATGTGCGGGGGAACCTTTACCTTTACCTTAATTCAACTTTATTTTCTACCCACAAATTCGTTTTTACTGAAATGCTGATAAATTTCAATCTTCCTTAAAAACAAAATTATTTTATGTGATGACCAAGTGTTGGGAATGGAAAAATTTCTATAAAGCACACAAGAGCCATGGTTTTTTTCCCCTAGCAACTTTAAAACAAGTACAGTATGCAGTAAATACATTTGGTAGGGAAATTGAATCTTGTGGGCAATTCTATTGAGCCCCTTACTTCGTTAAACGTAAGAACTCCTTTGAGTTGGGAAGATTCCTCATGTGTATAGGAACAAAAATATAAAACTAGTTTGCAGTTTGTTTTCTTCTATAGTTTTTTTTATTTGTCCAGTGCAACTCTGTTTAACTTTTCATCAACCAAGGAATAAATCATTTATTTTTCAAAAGACATACATAGAAACCAGAAAAAGTGACAACTGGGTGAGGAAATAAAATGTTCAACTAAATCTCCTGTTCTTCTTTGAAGCTGGTTGATCTAGCAGTAAGCAGCAAAATGAGTTGTCGGTAGGCAGCAGAGTTCTTTGCATAAATACAACTTTTGCTTACTCCAAAGTGGTTCACTAGTTTTAGTGAGATGTTTTGTTAATGACTGTTACAAACATACAATCTGGTTTAGTCTTTATGCAATCTTCAAGTAAAAATTAATTTACATTTCAAGAAAAAATAATACTAGAACTAATTTACATTTTCTTTATAAAAAATTTCTTCACAAAAAATTCAAAGAAATGCATAGTTTATTAGTAAATAGAAATTGACTGAAATATTTAAATAAAATAATAATAACTTTCAACTGTATTCCTCCCATCTCTCTATTGGCTACTTATGAGGTTCTAAAATTTACATTTTCGATATTCAGGCAGGTAGCATATATATATATATATTCATATATATATATATGTGATAAATAGATTTTTAGAAATGTTTACATTATAAGTTATGTTTCAGGTGAAAATCCTTGGTACTTCTGATAGTTACAAAATTGCACAAGAGCCAATGCCAATAAGATTTCTATTATACTTGATGGATTCATATTGAGCAATAACAGACTACATCTATTTTCTCAATACATTACAATTTTTTCCAAACTGCAAAGTGCATTTTTATTTTTAGCAAATCCATCGTGATTTTCATTTGGTTAAACAAAAATTAATCTAACCTTAACAGTAGACAGGATTAACTGGAAAGCTTTAATTAACCATAATATATAGTATGACACAACACTATGAACAATACAAATCAGAGACCAGATTCTGAAAGTAAATTGAATTTATTCACACTTAATATGAATTCATTCATCCAGAATTTATCTGAAATCAGACTCTGAAACTGTAATTTGATTTCAGATTTTTGATTAAGAAAAATCCTTGTTAGCCTTGTTATTATATTATTGTTAATATAATAATAATTTATTGTGAGAAAATTTGCTAATATACTGATATCTTTGCAAGAACTCAAAATCTGGGAACAATTGAAAATGACTTCTTTTTAAATCCTCATATTAAAGAGACAGTTTATTTATGCCTGTTCATTTCTCATTATAAGGTAGATGTAAATACAGAAAAAGATCAGCATTTTTCCTAAAATGGTTGCAAGTCTAATTAAATTGGAAGTTTTTCAAAATTAAGATTTAAGCAACTTGAAAATATGGCAGTGGTGTGAATTTAAAACACTTAAGTAAAAGTTAATGTGTTATTTATCTCTAGAATGCTTACAATTATAAATACGTTTGAAGAAATGCACATTGCAATTATCTTTCTCGATATCTACTCAGATATTTACTGACTGGCAAATATTTGAGTATTTTAAAATGGTTACATCCAGATAATGTAACATAGGGTAAAAATTTCATCTTATAGGTTCTTAGAACTGTTCAAAATATTTTATATCTTGCCTCTGTCTTATGCACTGCAGATATTTTTCTCTTAGGTAAATATGAAGGCATTATTTTAAGGGGCAAAAGAACCATCAACATCAAAAGACTGATTTTCAAGAAAATGCTTGTCCTAAAGCAGCCTACTATGTACTTATAAGTTGTTTTTTACATTTAATTGAGACAACTCTTATAACACTTTTTTTATAACAAATTTGCATTGATGAATCTTATAACATTTGCTTTTGGTCAAGTATATCATTGTTTGCTGAATTGAATTTGACAGTAGAAATTAAAAAAGAAATTCTTCTATCCAGGAATATTGCACTTTGGAAGGTTTTTATCCCCAGCGGCATGCTACTTCTGAGGTAACTTTAAATGTGAAACATAAAAGACCATGAATAGAAAGGGAGTCTAGACTGCATTGGTAATTATCCTTTTTAATATTAATATAGGAATATCTTCACCCTACTTCTATCTAGCACAAATGAGAATAATTTACCACTGAAAAATAATATTGATCTAAGATAAATTGCTTTACTCAGATATCTTTTGTGTGTTTTAGTTTAGCTACTTTGTATTTTTTTAGTAGCCTTTCCAATGCATGCACAATTTGCTTATGTCCCTCCTGTTTTTTAGATTGTATTGGGCATTATTTAAGCCATTGCCCAGTTCATGTAGTGCTTAGAGGAGCCTATCAGCATTTGCAGTCTTTAGACTATCAATGAGATCTGTAGTGATGTTATATCCACTCATTACAGTTACGTAGTTCTTGTGCTGGACCTGTACATTGACGTTATGTAATATTTTATAATTGCTATTGAGATCTATGTTTGGATGTGCTTGTGTGTAATGCGTATTTTATTATACTTCAACACTGAGTGTAAGTTTGTACCATAGTCTGTATTTTTCATATCAGTCAAGCTTTTTTGAATGGATGCCTATTAACCTGTGTATGCTTTGGAATCTTGGCTGTGTATCTATTTTTTATGTTTGTGGTAAATAAAGTGTCACAGTTTGTTCAAGTATACCCATTTATCAGAGAAGAGAAATAATTGTTCAGTATTGAACAATTCACTTAAGTTTCATTGCTTTTATAGACTTAAGAACAATTAGGCTTCTTTTGAGTTGCTACCATATATTCAGATAAGCAGTCATAATATTGTATTATAGATCCAGAGTGACATTCCATATATTAGTGACTTTCTAGAATCTGCCTAAACTATTGGAGGAATATTTTGCATCATAAGTGTCATGGTAATTTTAATCAAATTTTTATCACTGACAACAATGGATTGGAATTCTGCACCACCCTATTGTAAGTGATACTGGCTTTTGCATTTCAAAAGTGCAGCGTAGCAGATGTTGTATGTTAACATTGTCTCAAATTCCTAAATTCACTGTCTGTGTTTTGCAATATATATCACCTTGATAATCAAAGTGAAAATTTTAACAATTATTCTTCTTTTCTGCTTCTACTTTTAATTTATTTTGTTAACTACATATTCAGGTTGAAATAAATTTAAAACGTTATCCAACTCCATATCCAGAAGATTTAAAGAACATGGTGAAATCTGTTCAAAATTTAGTGGGCAAGTCTACCCATGGAGTGAGGCCTGAGAATTCAGCACCATCTGCCAGTGCAGAACAAGTTGTGAAAGACAAATTTGAGCACAAGTGGCCCATGGCAACAAAAGAGCTGTCAGTGGAGGTAACAAAGAATAAATACCAGTGCTCTTTAAAGTAATGATTTTAAGATTGAAGCAGTATCTGTCTGTCTGTCTATCTCTATTGTTATGACTCTTCAGTAGTTATTAGTAATTATTATACCGATTTAGAGATCTGGAGAATTTCTAGGTCCAGAGTAGATGATCAACAGAAAAGCGGGGTTTCTCAAGAGAAAGATAGATGTAGAATGTAGGGTGCTTTCTAAGGGTTTTAAGAAATATGCAAGACTCCTTGACTGCTGAATGAGAGAAGTATAATCATTAATTTTAGGATGAAGTGCTGTGTCAGCAATTTTGCACATATATTAGAAACCAATTGCACAGGTAGATAACTTTCTGCACACAAGTCTTTTTTAAAGCATTTTATTAATATTAACTAAATAAAATCATTGTTAAACCATGACTACATATAACAAAAAAAGAATGTTAGTAAACAAGAATCTTGGTAGTATAACATGAAAATAATACCAGTGTAGCTTAACCGTCATCTAGAATGGCAATCAATTGCACGGAGGAATCAATTGATGAAAATTAAAGGAATAGTAAAAATTACCATGTTTCCTGCTTGTCCTGCAAGCTGGCTATTAAAGCAAATTACACAGTTCTAAATGCTTTAGTCAAAACAGGTTATAAAATTCTTCAATGTCATGTACCGAGTAGAGCAGAAGTAAATTGAGAGAAAAGCAACAGCAAGAAATTGGAAGTAATCAAGTTTGACTTTAAATACCTTAGGCAAACATATGCTGCAGCAGAAGAAAACTAATCTAAAATGCCAAGCTAATTGGGAAGCCCAGAAGCATAGTCAAACAACATACTAAAGTCTAAGAGGAACATTATAACTACAGTAAAAGCAAGCAATACTCCCAGTGTAAAAAACATTTCCTCATGTAGGAGAAGGTTAAAATAGTTCACCCTGCGCCCATTTTTTTAGCATACAGCTGAGCCTCATCAATCTTCTTGTAGCAGCTCATCTATTTTCCTGCCAAAACTTACAGCCTTCTAAGCCAGTTTAGCACTTCCGTGCAGGGTGGTCTCCTGAACATGTACTCAGTATCTTTCAAATCAGGACCTGGGTCACTTGGTCTTGGCTTGTCCCTGAGGTGGAAGGCTCTGGCAAACTGGATTGAGTTCCACAGGCTATTCAGGTCTATTCTGCAGTGTGGAATTACTGAGACTAGGCAGCAGGCTCTCAGTAATTCCAAGCTGTCTAATTATGTGTATTAGACATAATGTGCCGGGGGCACACCATCATGAGTTTGCTAGTCATGCTTCTTGATTTTTAATATGTAGGTTAATGTTTTGGATAATTTTAACACTGAATTCTGCCAGATAATATTTGCTTCTGTCTTCCAAGTGAATGTACTTAGTGTTCATAGCTCTCATAAAAGTATAAAGTCCACTGAAAATTTCCTCTTTGTTGGTGCCTTTATGATATTCAATTCACCAATATTATTTCAATTGACAGGATTCTTTTGTACACCCAGTGAATGACATGAGGATAGGAGAACTTCGCCCCTCAATGGCTGATGTACCATTATATCAACCAAAACTTGTTCTTTTAGGAAAGGAAAAAAAAGGTACTGGATTTTTCTGAACTCCCGTGTCATAACTGGAGATAATGGATGAAGAATGATGCAGAACTGTTATTGTTCTTTATGCAGAAATGCTTTGTGGTAAATGCTTTTAAGTATATGATTGTAAAGCATCAGACTGACCCTGACTCCTGAATACAGTATCATAGTTGCTTACTCACCAAACTATATGTAAGTAATTTTATAATACAGAGGTCATTGATAATTATGAGCTTTTGATCATATTGAAGTTGTAGTTGTGAATATATTATATTTTAATATATCTTGATAATAGCTACAGTACTTTCTTTGACTGAAGAAAGACAATTGATCCATCTTCAACCAAAATTAACCTTTGCAGTTTGCTTAAACTCATGGATAGTGTGGAATGCTGCAAAGGCATCCTTCAATAGCAAAACAAAAAAATTCAACTCTTCCTTCCTATCAGTATAATTAATATATTTTAATCAAACAAAAATAGCTATTTTAACAGACATAGGTATACGTGTGCAAAAGTATAATAATAAAGCAATGCAGCTGTGTAAGGCAATCTGCATTAATGATTGCCATCATCTCTCCAAGTGTCCCATGTGACTGAAGATGAAAAACCAAACAGAAAATAATGCTGATTAGCTGCATTTGTCTTTCATGTGGAGCCGAAGCAGATATGTGGCTAAACAAGAGAGAAAAGTATTGTAAATCACTTTTCTGGGTTTAATTATAGCATATCTTTTGTATATATGTTCCTAAAAATTCTCCCTTGAATTTTTAATTTCATATTAACAAGTTACTTTGTGTTTTCCAGAATCAACTGATGAGTCTGAAGCTGATAAAGTTCACTGCATGAATAACAGTGTTTCTTCAGGCACTTACTCAGACTATTCCCCATCACAAGCTTCTTCTGGGTCTTCTAATGCTCATGTTAAAATAGGATCTTTGCAGACTACAGCTAAAGATGCAGTGAATAATTCATTGTGGGGTAACAGGTGTGTTTATTTGATAGAAGTCAAGTTGACTATAGGAATATATAGTTCATTTAACCAAAAAGCTTAAATAAACGGAAATAAAGAGAATTCAGAAAATCCTACATATTTTTTAAAATTGAAAGTACTCTCTGGAAGCATGGGCTTGTGTACTTCATTATAATTTCAGTCAGGTTCAGAGAATAGCGATCAAAACCTGATTCTTGTCTTTGATTCTTGACTTTTCTGAGAATCTCCTATCAAGAATTCAGAATTTTTTATGTTTCATGAATGAATCAAAAATAAAAGCTTCTTATACCTTTCACAAATTCCCAAGGGTCTATTTCTACTGAAAATACTAATTAAAGGTCATGGAAGGTTATGTAATATTTATGTGTCATCTAGTTTTTCTCAATCAATATACACATGTTTAAATTAACTACTGGGCAATTTTATTCCTTCAGGGATATAGCCAATTACATTTTGAAAGAGGCTTTGACACTGATGGTAAGCTCAGTGCTATGCATTATGTGATATAAACCTATTCCTGAATTTATTACAAAGAAGGGAGGAAGTTGTTTTTGCTGTTCTATTGCTTTTCTCTCTTCCTCCCTCCCTCACCCTCCCATTTCTCCTTCATTCCAGTTCTTCTATTTGGATGGGAAACAATTCATTCCAAGGTGGACTTAGTTGATAACAAAGAAAGAGCTAAGCACATCGATATAGCTTAGAAGCGCTTCATTGACCTCATTGTTTAGAAAATTTGTCTTTTCTGCTTGTATAATATTTTGTCTATTGCAGAATTTAAAACAAATCAAGTTTGGCATTAACAGATCACCAAAGTCCCCAACCAATTTTTGTATTCCACTCCAACCTAGATTAACATTCCATTCAGTAATAGATTGGTTAAACTATGTATGCAGTAATGATCAGGTATTTGTTAACATTTTAATCTGCTGTAATTGTTTTCTGACACAGCTTTTTTAAATATTTGTTTCTTGCAGGCTTGTCCAATCTTTCCCACAACCCCTTGAGACCAAGCCATTACTCAGTCAGCGGGAATCTGCTCCAGCAGGAAATTTACAGCAACATAATGATAGGCATCCAATGAGTGATGCCTTTGCTGACAGTTGGAATGACAGCTCTCACTATGATAACACAGGATTTGTGGCAGAGGAGAACACAGTGGAGAATCCTAGCACTAATCCTCTCTTAAGCTCCAAATCAAGAAGCACATCTGCTCATGGACGCAGGCCTTTAATTAGGCAAGATAGGATAGTTGGTATTCCCCTAGAACTTGAACAACCCACTATCCGAAATACCCCTGAATCAGAAGTGCCTCCATCAAACCCTTGGCAGAACTGGACAAGAACACCTAGCCCCTTTGAAGATAGGACAGCTTTTCCTTCTAAGCTGGAGAGCACCCCTACTACCAGCCCTTTACCTGAAAGGAAAGACCTTGTTAAAGACTCTCCTGAAATATCTAGTACTTTTTCTCCAGGTACACCATGGGAATATCATGATTCCAGTACTAACAGAAGTCTCAGCAATGTATTTTCACACATTCACTGTCGCCCAGAGCTTTCCAAAAACATTATTTCCATCAGCAAAAGTACAGAGAGGCTTTCTCCAATGATGAGAGATTTGAAAACAAGCCGGTTTAAGAAATCACAAAGTATAGATGAGATAGATATTGGTGCATATAAAGTTTATAACATACCACTAGAGAACTATGCAGCTACTACTGATAACGCAGGGATACACGACAGACAAGATAAAATGTTGGGGCCAGAACATGGAATGTCTAGTATGTCCCGTAGCCAGTCTGTGCCAATGCTTGATGATGAACTGCTGACTTATGGAAGTGTGAAGGTCCAACAACAGCAAAAGCCCTCTGTGACTAAAAAAGTATACCAGTTTGACCAAAGTTTTAATCCTCAAGGATCAGTAGAAGTGAAAGCTGAAAAGAGACTACCGCCCTCTTTCCAACATACTCCAGAATACATTCCCCAGCAGACAAAAAATGTCTCTAAGGATTTGGTTAGTCCCAGAGCCTACCGAGGATATGCACCCATGGAACACATGTTTTCCTTCTCACAGCCTTCTGTTAATGAAGAGACTGTCAATACTCAGTTGTCAAGTCAGGGATCAAGGGCTGGATTTTTAAGGAGAGCAGATTCATTGGCCAGCTCCACTGACATGTCAATGTATAGAAGAGTCAGTGAGCCTCATGAAATGCCTCAAGGTGATAGGTATAACAGACATCAGTATAGAGGAGCTATGGAACGCCAGAGCAGCATTTCAGTGTCTGAATCCCAGTTTCTCAAAAGAAATGGCAGATATGAAGATGAACACCCTTCATATCAAGAAGTGAAAAGCCAGTCTGGAAGCTTCCCTGTTAAAAACTTAACGCAAAGGAGGCCTTTGTCTGCAAGGAGCTACAGTACAGAGAGTTATGGTACCTCCCAAACCAGGCCAGTTTCAGCTAGGCCGACAATGGCAGCTCTGTTGGAAAAAATACCCTCTGACTATAACTTGAGTAACTATGGTGAGAAGCCGTCAGATAACCCTGATTTAAAGACAAGGCCTACCCCTGGGAAGGGCAATGAGAGCTGTGGTAAAATGCCTGCTGATTGGAGACAACAGCTACTTAGACATATAGAAGCTAGAAGGTTAGACAGGGTATGTCTGGCATTTCTTTGTAATTCACGCCTTGAATTTTTTATATTGAAATTTTCTGTTTGCAGTGATCAATATGCTATTTGTTAATATTATAAGCATATCTCTGTTAAGATAGACAAATGTGTATATGTTTCAGGAATTCTTGAAGTAAGAATTAAAAAAGCATGTATTTTTTTAAAAAAATATTTCAAATAACGCTAGCTTCAGTGATGAATTACTGTATTTTTTTAAGTTAAACTTTTTATCAAGACACTACTAAACTCAGGCTGTTTTTATATTCTACTTTTTCACATTATAAAGAGAAATGACAGGATAAGTTTCAAACAAAAATGATGTGTATCTATGGCCAGAAAGACTTTCACTGAATAGGCACAATCCACAATTCTGAAAAGACATCCAGAGAAATCCAGTAGAATCACTGAGTTTTTTCTCTGTTTATGAATAAGCCGCTCTTTTGTTGCACAATGATAAATGTGTCATTCAGTCATGGCACATTAATTTGTTGATTTCCCTACCCACGATAGAAGATCAATTACAGGAATTAATTACATGTCGACGCTCTGATACCTAAGCCTTAAACCAATGTATTTGGAAGTAAATTAACTGATTTAAGTTTAATTTACAGTCTATATAGGTATATTTAGGAATTTTACCTAAGTAAAAAAAAAGCAACCTCAGAGTAGGCTACCTCTCAGTTACATTCCGAATGTACATAAAAAATATGTTCTTGAGTAACAAATATTGTTTGGTAAATGTACAGATTAAATCAATGGAAGTTGGTGTTTTTTGCAGTAGGTAGACATAATTACAATTCAGTTTATTATTTGGAGCCTTAATTAGGATGTTAGTGTTTACTCTTTGAATAAAATGCTTTACGGTAACTGAAATAGCAATAAATAATTTAGAAGCCCCGTATGCAGAGAAAGGAGTAGTGCATCACATATGTTTTTAGAATTTTCTGTGACTCTATTTTTCACAACTAATTCAGTCTGAACTTGTAAATTTTAGCACAACGCTGTTGCAGGGAAAATTTCTCTATATCTTTCCTTTACTGCTATTTTCATTGTGAAAGGAATTAATTATTCCCAGGCCTATGAATTCCATGCAAAATGCAGCTACTTATAACTCTTTATCCACTGAGAGTAAAAGCAATAGAGATAAGCAGTTTTCAGTAGCATAACGGTTTGAAAGGATTAAAAAATACCATTTCCACCTGAAATTATAACTTTATAATCTTGTATAAGAAAAGGGAGCATCTTGGGATGTTCTTTGAAAATTACACTGAACCACACTGAAAGAATTGCAGAACTGTTTTTTTGTTTTTGTCTTAAACTGTATTTTGTAGTTAAAGTGTTAAAATATTTAAATGTTTAAAAAATGAGATAACTAAAGTAAATGTCTACATATATTACTTTTGACTTGTTGAAAGACCTATCTCTTTCATAGACTTTCCCCCAAAACATTTTCATCAGCCAGCCTTTTAAAGCCCTGCAATTTTCTTATTTATTTTATCTACTGTATACTGTTTTTTCTTCATCCAGGCCAGAGGTCCCCAACCTTTTGGGTACCAGGGACCAGTTCCATGGAGAGAGGTTTTTCCATGAACCAGAGGGTGCATGGTTTTGTGTGCTGCCTGTATCCCACAGATGGGGCTTTGCTTGTTTGAGTGGACCAGTTGCTGGCATGCCGCAGACCAGTACTGGTCCACGGACCAGGGGTTGGGGACCCCTGATCTAGATTATAGGTTAAATATGAAGTTCATCTCTGTAGATTTTTGTAAAAGAAGTGCAAAATTGAGATAAGCAAATATGCTAGCAAAAAATATTTCAATTATTTTGGAAAATATGAACCATGCAGTAGTCTATATGATTCATATTTTCCTTATGTTCAAATTTTCTGTCACTTTTTTGTCTGTTCAATTGTGTCTGATTTTCGGAGGCTGCCTGGACAAGTTCCAGAGGTTTTCTTGGCAAGGATTTTCCAGAACTGCCATTGCCTTCTTGTAGGGCTGAGAAAAAGTGATTGGACTAAGACTACCCTACTGACTTTGTAACTAAGGTAAAATTAGAACTCACAGGATCCCAGTTACTAGCCTGATGACTTAACCACTATATCAAATTGGGTCTCACCATAAAATTACTGTTAC
This sequence comes from Vipera berus, assembly GCF_964194415.1. Taxonomy (NCBI): domain Eukaryota; kingdom Metazoa; phylum Chordata; class Lepidosauria; order Squamata; family Viperidae; genus Vipera; species Vipera berus. The sequence continues at coordinate 71,994,370 of NC_138204.1, forward strand.
CCTAACTACTAAATATATTTCAGAGTCTATTGCTGCATTTTGCTTGTGTAAATATGCAAAATGAAAAAGAATGTATGTCTGAAAGTAGTTCACCATTTAGCTTTAGCTTTAGTAAGGACTAAATTAACCATTCGGTTATAACAACTATAGTTAGTTTTCTGTATATGTGGAGAGCAACTGCCACACGGAGCTTATTTTTAGCTGATCTAGTTTTCATGGACACAAGAAATATGCATTGTTGATATGTACAGTCCTAGGAAAGCAGGATTATACTGTTTTTCATTGTAATTTCAGTGCTAAATCATCAGGAAATGAAAACTTGAAACCTGCATGGGGTTAATCTAGTTGAAAGTGTTTAGGAACTTATGTTTAATCAAAGTGGTTTGACGCCATTATTGTTGGAACAGCCATATTGGAGAGAAGTTTAGAAAATAAAGTACTGATATCTTTACAGTGATGAAAAGTTTGGAAGTAGAAGTTTACAAAATCCAAACTGCCTCCCTTCACCTTCACTTTTCCATTTAGGATTATAAATGCATATTTCTACAACACACAATTGGAACTTTCTGCAGGAAAATTTTTTGAATGTGAGTAAATAGGAGCAGAGAAGTGGAAAGTAGTAGAATTGATAAGTTCATAAACAGTCACATGCCATAGTCACCTCTTACTAGGATTACTATCATGTGTTCTATATGGGGCTCTCCTTGAAAAGCTACAGCTGGTACAAAATTCAGCAGCCCAAACAAGGATGGACATCCTAATGTATTTGGCAGACTCCATTGTTTTGGGAGCTGTGTGGGCTACCATTTAGTTTCCAGGTGCAGTACAAGGGTTTGTCACCTTTAGGACCTTAGAAGACTTCAGATCAAATTATTTAAGGAATCACCTTCTGTTATAATTGAACTGAATAGTTAAGTCCTGCCAGGCCCCATCTAATATGAGACTTATCTGATGGGACTTCAGAAGTGGGCATCTTTAATTACTGCTCCCATTATTTTGGAATTCCTTCCTATGGAGTTCCTTTTTGTGCTGAGTTCCTTGGACCTGATTACTCCATATAGCACAGAAGAAAGATACACTGTGAGTGAGGGTTGGAATTTTGCAGGCACATCATTTTGAATAGTTGCTGCTTATCATTTGGAGGGCAATTTTGTCCATATTATAGATTGTTTTATTTTTTAAGGAGTTGCCTTTTATTTTATGCTGATCTTGTTAGCCTTCCCCCCATTAATGAATGCAGCAGTGGGAGACTTGTCAACCCTTCAGAATAGACCAGACTAAGAAACCAAAGCCATGCATACTAATTTATTTATTTGTATGCCGCCTTCATTATTTTTATAAATAGCTCAAGATGGCGAACATATCCAGCATATCTTCCTCCTCCTATTTTCCCCACAACAAAAACTCTGTGAAGTAGGTTGGGCTGAGAGAAAGTGACTGGGCCAAAACCACTCAGCTGGCTTTCATGGCTAAGACGGGACTTGAATTCCTTTTATTATAAGATTATAGAAATAGAATCTTGCAAGTCTGGATGCACTTCCCCTCTCTCTCTCCTTTTATCTTATGAGCACCTTGTCTGAGACCTTTCTTCAGGTTACAGTTCTTCCCTGGACTCAAAATTTCGTTTATCTGACCGTTGTCTTAGTTGCATCTCTTCTTCTATCCTCATAGTTATTCCTTCTATTCATTACATCAACAAAGAATTAAAATTATGTAAATGGCTAAATATTGCAGTATTGATCACTCATACCATTCATATTTTTATGGACGTGGAACTGTATCCTTTGATAGAACAGCTTCCCTCTGAGATGAGAAGCACCATATGTACAGTATGTATGTATTTATTAATTGGATTTTTATCCCACCTTTATTACTTTAAAAGTAACTCAAAGCAGCGAGCAGTTGAGCTCCTCCACATGCTTACTGGACCCGTGCCCTTCCTGGCTGGCATATGCAGCTCGAGAGGGGACACGAGGCTGGTTCCTGGCGGTCATCTCCGCTTCTCTGAGTGAGGGTCACTTCCCCACCGCCTTGAAGGAGGCGGTGGTGAGACCTCTCCTCAAGAAGCCCACCTTGGACCCATCCTCATTGAATAACTTTCGTCCAGTCTCCAATCTTCGCTTCCTTGCGAAGGTTGTTGAGAGCGTGGTGGCGCACCAACTCCCTCAGATCCTGGATGAAGCGGTTTATCTAGACCCGTACCAATCGGGCTTCAGGCCGGGCTACAGCACGGAGACGGCATTGGTCGCTCTGATAAATGATCTCTGGAGAGCCCGGGACAGGGGCCATTCCTCTGTCCTAGTCTTATTAGACCTCTCGGCGGCTTTCGATACCATCGACCATGGTATCTTGCTGCGACGCCTCAGGGGACTGGGAGTGGGAGGCACGGTTCTGCGTTGGTTCTCCTCCTTTCTCCAGGGTCGCTCGCAGTCGGTGTTGGCAGGGGGACAGAGGTCGACCCCGAGGCCTCTCTCTTGCGGAGTCCCTCAGGGGTCGGTCCTCTCGCCTCTCCTGTTCAACATCTACATGAAACCGCTGGGCGAGATCATTCGCAGCTTTGGAGTAGGGTACCATCAGTATGCTGATGACACCCAGCTTTTCATCTCAACTCCAAACAACATCAGTGATGCCCTCGACGTGATGTCCCGCTGCCTGAAAGCGGTCCGGGAATGGATGGGGAGGAACAGGCTTCAACTGAACCCGGACAAGACTGAATGGCTGTACGTACCGGCAAGCCAGGATACTCAGAACATCCCATCCCTTAACATCGGGGACAGGTTACTACCCCCTGTTGATAGGGCCCGCAACCTGGGTGTCCTCCTTGACTCGCAGCTCTCCCTGGAAGATCACATAGGAGCTGTGACCAAGGGGGCCTTCTCCCGGGTTCGACTAGTTCGCCAATTACGGCCTTATCTGGACCTGGATGCCTTACGTACAGTCACCCATGCTCTTGTGACCTCTCGCCTAGACTACTGTAACGCTCTCTACTTGGGGCTGCCCTTGAGATCCACTCGGAAGCTTCAACTGGTGCAAAGTGCAGCGGCACGGACACTCTTGGGAGCCTCCCGATACTCCCATATCACACCTCTCCTCCGTGCGCTGCACTGGCTTCCAGTTGCCTTCCGTGTGAAGTTCAAGGTGCTAACAATGACATACAAAGCCCTACATGGCATGGGTCCGGACTACCTACGGGAGCACCTTCTGCCAATGTCAGCACCCCACCGTCCTGTGCGCTCCCACAGAGAGGGCCTCCTCAGGGTGCCACCGCTCAAGGAATGTCGGCTGGTGGCCCCCAGGGGGAGGGCATTCTCAGTGGGTGCGCCAGCCCTCTGGAACAGCTTGCCAACCGAAATCCGGATGGCCCCTGACCTCCGCACCTTCCGGCGCGAATTAAAAACTTACCTGTTCCAGCAGTCCGGCCTGGCCTGATAGCTCTAATTGGGGTCCCAGTTTGTATTTTGCTATTGTTTGTTTTTCACTATTGTTCATTCTGTATGCCTACCCTATTCTGTACACCGCCCCGAGTCCCTCGGGAGAAGGGCGGTTTATAAAAACAAATAAATAAATAAATAAATAAATAATAAATACCTAGTACACCTTCCTCCTCCTATTTTCTCCACAACAATAACCATGTTAGGTTGGTTAGGCTGAGAAAGAGTAACTGGCCTGAAATCACCCAGCTAGCTTTCATGCGTAAAGCAGGACTGTTACACCAAGCTGGCTGTCATATGCCACCTCATCATAAAAAAGCTTTAGATAATGGTGCTATGATTTAAATTATATTTTTCATCACATTTATTTTCCACATTGTCTGCCTGAAGTCTCTTAGTCCTTTTTTTATTTTTTAAGAAACTGATGTGCTTAAATAAATGACTAAAAGTTTAACCCATAGTTTCTGACTGCCAGTGTGAATCAGTCAAATAAAAGTTATTTTCCTAAGCTCAAATTAATTGATCTCATATGGGAAGAGATTAATACTGGAAAAAATCATAGTTCAAAGTAGATTCTAAAAAAATATATATGCTGCAGTGAATCATCATTCTGAACAATAAAGTTCATTTTCTAATCTAATCCCTGGAAAAAGTGCATTAGTTTAGAAGACAAAGGGAGCTCAGGAAGCAGAAAGAAAACAAATATCTCATTTCTCGATGTTTGTTTTTTGTTTTGCTACATGCTGTTAAAAGGCTCAGGTCTGAGATTGACTGTCGATCCTAAATCTGAATGCTAGGGAAAAGAAAAGCAAGAAGAATTGGCTATAGCAAGCTGTGAACATTATTCTTTGGTTAGTTTGTTTTCTTTTTCTTTTAATGCATACATGAATGAATATAATTTGGCATTTGTGTTTGTTTTAAAAAGAAGAGATATTGCTATATAAGTATGACATTAGAGAGAAGGCTTTTAGCAGCGCTTCTAACTTTCTATGTGATGCTGTCATCAGCATGTCTAGAGGTTGGCGGTTAAGGGGAGGAATGGAACAAATCTTGACAAGACCAAGGAATTCTGGATATTTGCAACAGTGGCCTTTCCCCCAGTTCTATCTTTAGCCTTACATGGGGTTGCACTTCTCACCTGGAGATTTGCAGCTCTTGGTCAAAGAGTAGGTGGCAGCTGTAGCCAAGAGGGCCTTGACACACATTCATGTTGTGCATCTGTTGCGCTCTTTCCTGGATTGGTAGACCCTTTGGATACAGGTTTTCCTCACAGCCATTCATTCAGTGACCATTCAAAGTTTACAACGCCACTGGAAAAAAAAGTGACTTATGATCAGTTTTCACACTTAACAACCATTGCAGCATCTCCATGGTCACCTGGTCAAAATTCAGGCACTTAGCAACTGACATGTATCTGTGAAAATTGCATTGTCTTGGAGTCCCGTGATCACCATTTGTAACCTTCCCAGCTGGCTTCCAAGAAGCAAAGTCAGTCTAGGAACCCAGATTTGCTAACTATATGATTTACTAAACAACTGCAGTGTTGTTAGATAACACTAGCATATGATTGTGTTTTAGCTGTCTAGGCAAGAATTCTCTTATGTGTCAGCATTTCTGCCTATCAATATTTAGTACAGGTAGTCCTTGACTTATGACAGGTCACTTAGCAACTGTTTGAAGTTACGATGGACCACATTAGGAGTACCTGCGACCCAGGTTCAAAGTTACTACAGTTTATTTATTTATTTATTTATTTAATTTCTATACCGCCCTTCTCCTGAAGGACTCAGGGCGGTGTACAGGGCAATAAAATGCAATAAAAATACAATATACAAAAGTTAAGATAAGAATTAAATAGAATAGCCCAATTGCAGTAAAAGTTAATTAAAATTACAATTAAAATACCCCAAGCCCATCAGACCAGGCCGGCTTGTTCAAATAGGTGAGTTTTCAGGTCACGGCGGAAGGAGTGAAGGTCAGGAGCCATCCGGAGCTCAACTGGTAAATGGTTCCAAAGGTCTGGCACGCCCACAGAGAACGCCTTCCCCCTGGGGGCCGCCAGCCGACACTCTCTGACCGACGGCACCCTGAGGAGGCCCTCTCTGTGGGAGCGCACTGGACGAAGGGAAGTTGACGCTGGCAGCAGGTGCTCCCGTAAGTAATCCGGACCCATGCCATTTAGGGCGTTTGGCAACTGACCCTCATTTATGGCTGTTTGCAGCATCCTAAGGTCTCACAACTGCATTTTACAACAGTTGTGCTGAAAACCAGCATTTCCAGTTTTCGGCAAAACTGGCCATAGTGAATCATTAGTTTGCTTAATGATGACAGTGTTCACTTAACGACCTCAGTGTTTGCTTAAGGACTGCAGCAGTCACTTAATGACTGTAGTAGTCGCTTAACAACACTGCAAAAAAGGTTGCAAAAATAGGTTGGCAATGTGGGTGGCCTGATTTACAACCAGCTCGACTTATGACTGTGATGAGTTCCATTATCATCATAATTCGAGGATTCCCTGTATAGGAATATACTAAACCAGTGTAGTCAATTTGGAGAACTTAATGGGAATGAGGTAAGTCAGGTTCTCTATGCTTTTTCTAAATTAGATTCTAGATAGTATACAATGCATAATCATTTGTCAGTATGTATTCATGATAATTGACCCATAAATTATATACTATATGTTCCAATATACAGCAGTATGTTGAGTAAAATCAATTTTAAGATGTCTTGTGTTCTGTGTGAAATTCACCTGTTGGGATTACTGATGTTTAGCAACTAATATGTCATTTGTGAAAGATTCAGATATCCAGCCACATCATGTTTTGGTGTGGTTAAGTTTATTCACAAACAAGTATTATTTTATTTGAGTTTTTAAACATTTTTCTTCCCCTAAATTTGGTGGTTCAAAATCCTTTTTCTTTCCCAAAGTGCTCTGGACTTTCTGTATTTTTCCCCAGTTTATTTAGTTTCTGACATGATAGTTGATATTTTATTCTAAAGAGGTAAATACAGCATCTTAGTGTGTCCTTCCCCACAAAGTTAACTTGGTTTTGTATATTAACCATGATTTAGAGGCCATTTAAGAGGTATGAAGTTTGCTTTTTTCTGTCAGTGTCTTTTTATGGTATTGTAACCATTTTATGTACAACTAGCACTCTCTGTGCTTCTGTCTCACAGTGCATGCATAAATAGGCTCCTTATTTCTTGGTATTGTTTGTTTGCTTTAATTGAGACTGTGAAAATCATATATGTGCAGTATTTTTTCTGAATAAGCATGTGTGTTCATATCTCGTCACGTGATTGTTATTTCCTCTACTCAGACCGCTGCTTATAAACACAACACTGTTAACCTTGGCATGCTGCGCTCTGGAGGTTTGTCAGCAATGCATGCGGGCAGAAGCATGACATTAAACTTGCAGACTAAATCTAAATTTGAAAACCAAATGCATCAAGAGCTACCTCTACCGAAAGTAAGTATGAGATAGCTTGCATACATCAAAGTCACATAATAAATACTCTTCCATACCCCTATTCCTCTTTAGCTCATTTCTATTATTCATGCTTGTGTCCCAAAAGCGATCCAAAAAGTGAAGTTAAACCTAAATGTGACTTCTCTGCTTCTCCAAGTAATTTGGCTCACCACATCTCAGTCATGTTGCTTTCTGCTCTTCTCTTGCAGACTGATGTACAGAACTCCATATGTTAGCCAGAAAGATTCTAAGAGTTATGTTTCATGTTGTCAATGTTTAGAGATGTCAGGGGCATTAGTATGATTCAGCTGCCTAACGTTACTATCAAAAGTTCATCACAAATTCTTTTAATTTAAGACAGCATTCCAGGAATCAAAATCTACAGATACTACATTGTGTGCCCTGATTAAGATTAGCTTATAATTTTAACTCAAGAGAAATGTCAGATGTATGTCCTGCTCATATCTTTTACTGTATTTGTGTGTTCCTTTATGTAAACTGTTGTAGAGTTAGCTATATGTTGTATCAAACCCCATGTGTATTTAAAAATCTATCCCACAACATTTTACAGAAAGTTCTCAATGAAGTTCAAATTCATCCATTCAGTTTCTTGGCCAGAAGGAAATAGGCTTCTTTAGTGATTGTGTAAGTGGTATATTCCAAACTGTATTATAAGATTCAACATATTTTTAACTTGATCAAGTGCACAAAAATTGGCAAAAAGATGGTTCTGAATAGAGGATATGAATTATTAAATCCAAATTATATTTTTTGTACTTGCGTACTGACACAGAACACAAGTACATAAGTAATGGGACTTTTATCATGCTATCACAATGCACATTTTGACTCTTATCCACTTTGCAGATACTTATGATGTTGATTCCTCTCTTTGTGCTTTCTACAATCAGCAACATTAATAATGTCCTTTCTTTTTATTTCTTTTTTTTTAAAGAACCGCTCTGTTGTGAGCAGGTGTATGTTTTTTTCTTAGTGTATTAAAGGGTGTTGCACATTACTGAAACAAGTTAGTAGGTCTTGGCATTGAAATAACTATTAATACTTTGATTTTCCCCAGTGATATATACCGTATATACTTGAGTATAAGCCGACTCGAGTATAAGCCGAGACCCCCAATTTCACCCCCCAAAACTGGAAAAAGTTATTGACTCGAGTATAAGCCGATCCGCCGTTCTGCAAGCCTGAATACACAGGAATACCCTGTGTGGCCGCGGCTCGTCGGCAGGTCTCCGTTCCTCCTGCCGACCTTTGGGGAGGTTTGGGCGCCTCCCCAAACCTCCCCAAACATCGGCAGGTCTCCGTTCCTCCTGCCGACCTTTGGGGAGGTTTGGGCGCCTCCCCAAACCTCCCCAAACCTCGGCAGGTCTCCGTTCCTCCTGCCGACCTTTGGGGAGGTTTGGGCGCCTCCCCAAACCTCCCCAAACCTCGGCAAGTCTCCGTTCCTCCTGCCGACCTTTGGGGAGGTTTGGGCGCCTCCCCAAACCTCGGCAGGTCTCCGTTCCTCCGCGCAGACCTGCCGACCTTTGGGGAGGTTTGGGCGCCTCCCCAAACGTCCCCAAACCTCGGCAGGTCTCCGTTCCTGTTTGGGGAGGTTTGGGCGCCTCCCCAAACCTCCCCAAACCTCGGCAGGTCTCCGTTCCTCCGCGCAGACCTGCCGACGTTTGGGGAGGTTTGGGCGCCTCCCCAAACCTCCCCAAACCTCGGCAGGTCTCCGTTCCTGTTTGGGGAGGTTTGGGCGCCTCCCCAAACCTCCCCAAACCTCGGCAGGTCTCCGTTCCTCCGCGCAGACCTGCCGACCTTTGGGGAGGTTTGGGCGCCTCCCCAAACGTCCCCAAACCTCGGCAGGTCTCCGTTCCTGTTTGGGGAGGTTTGGGCGCCTCCCCAAACCTCCCCAAACCTCGGCAGGTCTCCGTTCCTCCGCGCAGACCTGCCGACCTTTGGGGAGGTTTGGGCGCCTCCCCAAACGTCCCCAAACCTCGGCAGGTCTCCGTTCCTGTTTGGGGAGGTTTGGGCGCCTCCCCAAACCTCCCCAAACCTCGGCAGGTCTCCGTTCCTCCGCGCAGACCTGCCGACCTTTGGGGAGGTTTGGGCGCCTCCCCAAACGTCCCCAAACCTCGGCAGGTCTCCGTTCCTGTTTGGGGAGGTTTGGGCGCCTCCCCAAACCTCCCCAAACCTCGGCAGGTCTCCGTTCCTCCGCGCAGACCTGCCGACCTTTGGGGAGGTTTGGGCGCCTCCCCAAACGTCCCCAAACCTCGGCAGGTCTCCGTTCCTGTTTGGGGAGGTTTGGGCGCCTCCCCAAACCTCCCCAAACGTCGGCAGGTCTGCGCGGAGGAACGGAGACCTGCCGAGGTTTGGGGAGGTTTGGGGAGGCGCCCAAACCTCCCCAAACAGGAACGGAGACCTGCCGAGGTTTGGGGAGGTTTGGGGAGGCGCCCAAACCTCCCCAAAGGTCGGCAGGTCTGCGCGGAGGAACGGAGACCTGCCGAGGTTTGGGGAGGTTTGGGGAGGCGCCCAAACCTCCCCAAACAGGAACGGAGACCTGCCGAGGTTTGGGGACGTTTGGGGAGGCGCCCAAACCTCCCCAAAGGTCGGCAGGTCTGCGCGGAGGAACGGAGACCTGCCGAGGTTTGGGGAGGTTTGGGGAGGCGCCCAAACCTCCCCAAACAGGAACGGAGACCTGCCGAGGTTTGGGGACGTTTGGGGAGGCGCCCAAACCTCCCCAAAGGTCGGCAGGTCTGCGCGGAGGAACGGAGACCTGCCGAGGTTTGGGGAGGTTTGGGGAGGCGCCCAAACCTCCCCAAACAGGAACGGAGACCTGCCGAGGTTTGGGGACGTTTGGGGAGGCGCCCAAACCTCCCCAAAGGTCGGCAGGAAGAACGGAGACCTGCCGAGGTTTGGGGAGGTTTGGGGAGGCGCCCAAACCTCCCCAAAGGTCGGCAGGAAGAACGGAGACCTGCCGAGGTTTGGGGAGGTTTGGGGAGGCGCCCAAACCTCTCCGTTCCTCCGCGCAGACCTGCCGACGTTTGGGGAGGTTTGGGGAGGCGCCCAAACCTCCCCAAAGGTCGGCAGGAAGAACGGAGACCTGCCGAGGTTTGGGGAGGTTTGGGGAGGCGCCCAAACCTCCCCAAAGGTCGGCAGGTCTGCGCGGAGGAACGGAGACCTGCCGAGGTTTGGGGACGTTTGGGGAGGCGCCCAAACCTCCCCAAACAGGAACGGAGACCTGCCGAGGTTTGGGGACGTTTGGGGAGGCGCCCAAACCTCCCCAAAGGTCGGCAGGTCTGCGCGGAGGAACGGAGACCTGCCGAGGTTTGGGGAGGTTTGGGGAGGCGCCCAAACCTCCCCAAACAGGAACGGAGACCTGCCGAGGTTTGGGGACGTTTGGGGAGGCGCCCAAACCTCCCCAAAGGTCGGCAGGTCTGCGCGGAGGAACGGAGACCTGCCGAGGTTTGGGGAGGTTTGGGGAGGCGCCCAAACCTCCCCAAACAGGAACGGAGACCTGCCGAGGTTTGGGGAGGTTTGGGGAGGCGCCCAAACCTCCCCAAAGGTCGGCAGGTCTGCGCGGAGGAACGGAGACCTGCCGAGGTTTGGGGAGGTTTGGGGAGGCGCCCAAACCTCCCCAAACAGGAACGGAGACCTGCCGAGGTTTGGGGACGTTTGGGGAGGCGCCCAAACCTCCCCAAAGGTCGGCAGGTCTGCGCGGAGGAACGGAGACCTGCCGAGGTTTGGGGAGGTTTGGGGAGGCGCCCAAACCTCCCCAAACAGGAACGGAGACCTGCCGAGGTTTGGGGACGTTTGGGGAGGCGCCCAAACCTCCCCAAAGGTCGGCAGGTCTGCGCGGAGGAACGGAGACCTGCCGAGGTTTGGGGAGGCGCCCAAACCTCCCCAAACAGGAACGGAGACCTGCCGAGGTTTGGGGAGGCGCCCAAACCTCCCCAAAGGTCGGCAGGTCTGCGCGGAGGAACGGAGACCTGCCGAGGTTTGGGGAGGTTTGGGGAGGCGCCCAAACCTCCCCAAACAGGAACGGAGACCTGCCGAGGTTTGGGGACGTTTGGGGAGGCGCCCAAACCTCCCCAAAGGTCGGCAGGTCTGCGCGGAGGAACGGAGACCTGCCGAGGTTTGGGGAGGTTTGGGGAGGCGCCCAAACCTCCCCAAACAGGAACGGAGACCTGCCGAGGTTTGGGGAGGCGCCCAAACCTCCCCAAAGGTCGGCAGGAGGAACGGAGACCTGCCGAGGTTTGGGGAGGCGCCCAAACCTCCCCAAAGGTCGGCAGGAGGAACGGAGACCTGGGGAGGTTTGGGGAGGCGCCCAAACCTCCCCAAAGGTCGGCAGGAGGAACGGAGACCTGCCGAGGTTTGGGGAGGCGCCCAAACCTCCCCAAAGGTCGGCAGGAGGAACGGAGACCTGGGGAGGTTTGGGGAGGCGCCCAAACCTCCCCAAAGGTCGGCAGGAGGAACGGAGACCTGCCGAGGTTTGGGGAGGCGCCCAAACCTCCCCAAAGGTCGGCAGGAGGAACGGAGACCTGCCGAGGTTTGGGGAGGCGCCCAAACCTCCCCAAAGGTCGGCAGGAGGAACGGAGACCTGCCGAGGTTTGGGGAGGCGCCCAAACCTCCCCAAAGGTCGGCAGGAGGAACGGAGACCTGCCGAGGTTTGGGGAGGTTTGGGGAGGCGCCCAAACCTCCCCAAAGGTCGGCAGGAGGAACGGAGACCTGCCGACGTTTGGGGAGGTTTGGGGAGGCGCCCAAACCTCCCCAAACGTCGGCAGGTCTGCGCGGAGGAACGGAGACCTGCCGAGGTTTGGGGAGGCGCCCAAACCTCCCCAAACGTCGGCAAGTCTCCGTTCCTCCGCGCCCTGCCTGCCTGCTTCTTTCCGCTGCGGAAAGAAGCAGGCAGGCAAGGCGCGGAGTTTGGGGAGGTGCGCGCGCACCTCCCCAAACCTCCCCAAACTTCGGCAGGTCTCGGACGGCGGTGGCTTGGGAGAGGTGCGGGCGATCCCGGAAGCACCAAAGCCTCGGCCGCGCACAAGTCCTCGGTAAGTTTTTTTTGTTGACTGGAGTATAAGCCGAAGTGGAATTTTTCAGCCCAAAAAGTGGGCTGAAAAATTCGGCTTATACTCAAGTATATACGGTATCTTCTTTTTTATCATTGAGTTGATTTTGCATTTCTACATATGAACTGGAAATTGGAATAACTAATGAATTGTTCCTTAAATTGAACTGTTTTGTGATATTTTCATGTAATATGATTCTGGCATCTTAATATGATTCTCTTCTATTAATGGAAAATAATAATCAAATTTTAACCTAAGACCATGGCGTGTAGGAATACAGTGTAAATAGAAGAATACTTATATCCCATGCAAGCTCTTGTTTACCCACTTAAAATGAAATTGTATTCCTATAAATACAGTCATTGGATTCATGCCAGACTGTGTTGCTTAAGGTTTGTTCCTAAACATACAGTGAAATGTTCTAGAGCACGGGTGTCAAACTTGCCACATGTGAAATGTTCTAGAGCACGGGTGTCAAACTTGCCACATCACGTGACGTGTCACGAAATATAGCCACTTTTTTTGCATTGGCAGAGCTGGGGTGGGTGCGGCCTCCGTATGATGCAACGGCCCACAGGCTGGCAGTTTGACACCCCTGTTCTAAGGTAAAAGCATAGGATTTCCTTTGGATTAGAAATTTACTAGATTCTTTTTCAGGATTTGACTTTAAACACATTTATGATTCATTGTCTCCCACCTTTAAAGTATAAAACGTGCATATTTATTTGCCTCAGCCAAGTAAGGCTGATAATGCCAAGAATATTTATAATTAAAGAAAGGAAATGAGTGTGTTGTTAAAAAGCATTTGATTGCTTCTTTGCAAGCAATCAAACTATGTATAAGATGTTTTGGTAATACTATGAGGAGTTTAAGCTAATCATTAATTTCAGTCGTCTGTTGCTCTTCCTGTGAATAGGACATTCCTTGATTAAAAGGTTCACTTAATAAAATGGTGATCAAGTCTCCATGTAAAACTCTCTAATGAAGATTCATTCATTCATTAAAGATTCATTAAAGTTGGGGGAAAGGGCCGTACTAGGCATTCAGAAAAAATGTTACAAAATGGGCATATAGTTTCTTAATTAAATGTTTTACAAAGAATGCCTGAGATATTTTCTTTTCTGATATGTCAAATTCTGCTGGAAAATTTTTTGACTCTGGTAAAGTTTATTCATTTTTTATGATGTTTTCAATTAGGAGTATATGATTATTCTTCCTACGATTGTTTTATCATTCTTATCTTTATCTTTTCATATAGACAAATGCAGTAAAAGAACCTGTATTTTAGACTCCAAATGCTTTTATTCTCTGGCCATTAGGAGCCATTATACCATATTGCAGTAACAGTATTAAGATCCTGCAAGATCTTGCTGCATCTAAAATTAGTAACACAATCTTTAAATATAGAAATTATTCACCTACCATAATGGATGTCGTATAATCTCTTTTTTAAATTTTTCTTCTACTTGAACCAGCCCTTTCTTTTTTATAACATACTATGGCACCACATGGATTATATTGTTCTAGTAGTTCTTGGCTTACAACAGTTTGTTTAGTGACCAAAGTTACACAGGCACTGAAAAAAGTGACCAATGACCATTTTTCACAGTTACGACTTTTGCAGCATCCCCAGGGTCACCTGATCAAAATTTAGATACTTGTCAACTGGTTCATATTTATGGCCGTTGTTGTGTCCCAAGGTCACGTAATAACCTTTTGCAACCTTCTGAAAGCAAAGTCAATGGGGAAGCCAGATTCATTTAACAACCAGGTTGCTAAATTGTTGAACCCCGTGGGCCCGACACTCCGTGGGGGGGACAACCACACGTGTCGGCCCTGTGTCTGCCGCTCACCTAGCCTCAGGTGCTCTGGGTCCTGCTCCTGGGTCGTCGTCTCGCCTGTCTGTCCTCCGTGCTGCTGCAGGCTCTTCCTACACATGGACGGGGCTTGACAGTAAGTCAGCGTTCCTTTAATTCCTTTTCTTCTGCTGTGTACCTCTACCTGACCTATCGTTTGGGCTTGGGCATGGCAGAGGGAACGCAGGGGGCTGCCCCAGTGGCTGATGGGGAAGAGCCGGCTGGTGCTGCAGCACCTCTTGAGGTGGTGGGACTGGAAGAGACCCAACCGGTGGTGAGGCCCAAGGTTCGGGACCCTCTGGTGGCCACCGTGGATGAATCCCAAGAGGCAGGAGACCAGGCCCATGGAGGGGAATGGTGGTTTAGTCCTGCTCTGGGCCGCATGGACCTCAGCCAGGGACAGACAACATGGCCAAGAGGTCCACTGATGGAATGGAGGGAGCGGCGTCTGACGGACGATGACAGGGAAGAATGGAGTTACTCCACAGCGCCGGGCAGCCAGACGATGGACATACTCCGGGACAGGTTTGGGGAGTTTGGCTGTCAGGAGCCCCCGCCATGGCCGGCTGCAGAGCCTGAACATGATGCAGGATGATGGTCACATTCTGGAATCCAGTCCGTGTGATCAGGACAGTCCCATTTCCGGCTGGCCAGTCCAAGGCTCCGGGGTCTACCCAGCCAGAGTGCATCCCAAGGGAAGGGTTCTGTAGTGCAACCCCCGGCAGCAACAGCACAGGGCGATCCGGATGCCTGGATGACGACGGACGGAGGCCCCACCCGGCAGACAGCAAGACCAGCTGGTGCCTTGGGTTGGCAGGCAGCCGGTCCCCAGCGATATGGGACCAATATGAGAGGGCCAAGCCCACAGATGGGGCCTTGGGGGACGGGTGTGGTTTGGGCCCCACCACCACTGCCGGTGACATATGACGGGCACCCCGACCGCTTGGCAATGTTCCTGGGCCACGCCATAAGCCATTTGGATAGGTATGCCCCAGCTTACCCATCTCAATGGGCGATGGTGGTGGCAGTAACAGCGGGCTTGCAGAGTGAGGCCACAGCCTGGGCTGCTGACTTGTACAGTGACCATGCCAGAGAGCTGGGGGACATTGGCCTCTTTTTGGAGGCGCTGCGAGCCCTGTTTGAGGATGTCTCCCGGGTTCAACGAGCCGAAGCCGAGGTGTTGGGTCTTCGACAGCATGGCAGACCTGCAGTGGAATACGTCCGTGAGTTCTGCCGGGTAGCCAGTAAACTACGCTTATGGCCGGAGCGTCTACTAGTGCATCATTTCAGGGCAGGGCTTGACGGGGCTCTTCACAGGGCATGTGTCGTCCATGGCTTTCCGAACAGGCTGCAGGAGTGGTTCTGGGTGGCTGTTGAGTTGGACGTGGGACTACAGGAATTCTGGGGAAGGACAGAGGGCGCGCCTGGAAGCCATAGAGCCATCGAAAAGGCAAGGAAGGGGGAACACAAACCCTCGGCTGTGATAACAAAGCCTCCCATTCTGGTGCCTCGACCAACGATCTGGTGTTTCCGGTGCAACCAGCTGGGACACCGGGTGGTGGAGTGTCTGGTCCCAGCACCCCGAGTGGTCCCAACCAACCTCCCAACACGTGGTGCTATGCTCAGGAGGGCCGTGGAGCGCTCGCGAGCCGCACACCAGCTGTTGGGCAAAGCGCCTAGGAAGACACCCTCAACGGGGATGGAGATACTGACAGCTGTCGGACCTGTGCTCTACGGCAATGCTGAAGAGCAGGAGTAGGATCCCATGGTGAGTGCACCGGTGTGTCCCTTTGCGATCCCGGTGGTGTTAGTGAGTCCACAGACAGGGCGGAAGAGGGAGTACCGGGCGTTAATTGACTCGGGAAGCACCTGTTGTCTTATCAGCCAGGCAGTGGTTTCTGAGGTGGGTGTTAAGTTAGAGCAGTTGGACACCCCACTTAGGTTGCAGCAGGTGGACGGGTCCCTTCTGGGGAGGGCGCCCGTGACCCATGTGACAGAACCCATCCGACTGGAGATGGGTGAGCATTGGGAGACCTTGCGTTTCATTGTGGTGCCCTCCATGACCGAGGCGGTGATCCTAGGGCTCACCTGGCTGAACAAATGGGGGCCGATGATTTGGTGGGAGGGGGGTTACCATCATCTCCGCCTTGGGATGGGACCCCAGCCCCCGAGTCACACCCTTGCAGGGCCAGAGGGGATGGTTGGGGAGGAGAAAGCCTGTGTAGCAGGAGCCCAGGCAGGAGTTACAGGTGCCACGGGTATACTCCGACTTGGCCGACGTCTTCAACGAGCAAGAGTGCGACGTCCTGCCACCTCACCGACCCATGGACTGTGCCATCGAACTGGAACCAGGGGTTAAACTGCCCAAGCCCCGTATGTATACCATGACGCCATGGGAGATGCAGGAACTAAGATGATACATCAATAAGAACTTAGAAAGGGGTTTTATCCAACCGGCTCGATCCAGGATAGGGGCACCCATCCTGTTTAAAGAGAAGAAGGGTGGAACCTTCCATTTATGTGCCAATTTCTGGGGCGTCAACGGGGTGTGTGTGGAACACCTGTACCCTCTTCCCCTGATGAGGACCTGCTAGCCCATTTGGCTAAGGGACGGATCTTTACAAAACTGGATTTGAGGGAGGCGTATTACAGGGTGAGAATCAAGGCCGGTGATGAATGGAAAACGGCCTTTAACTGTCCGCTCGGCAGTTACCAATTTAGGGTAATGCCGTTCGGATTGCAGGGGGCTCCTGTGCTGTTCATGCAGCTGATCAACCAGGTATTGCATGAACACCTGTACCGCGGAGTCCTAGTTTATTTGGGCGATATACTCATTTACTCTAACACCATGGAGGAACATGTCGTCCTAGTCAGCCAGGTGCTGAAAAAACTGCTGGAGGCTCGGCTGTATGTGAAACTCCCAAAATGTGAGTTCCACAAGTCCCAGTTGGACTACTTGGGGTACAGGATATCTGCGGCTGGGGTGGAGATGGACCCCAAGAAGGTTGAAGCTGTTCAACAATGGCAGGCACCATGGACCCGTCGCCAGCTGCAAAGCTTCCTAGGGTTTGCCAACTTTTACCGGCAATTCATCCCGTCCTTTGCTTCGATCGCCCTGCCACTTACAGATCTGTTGAGCACGCAGCAGTCAGCAGTGAAGCCGCGCCCCGGGCAGAAGCTGGCGTGGTCCATGGCGTGTCAGCAGGCCTTTGAGTCACTAAAAGCCCTGTTTGCCAGGGAACCCGTTTTGCTGCACCCAGATCCCGACTTGCCGTTTGTTGTTCAGACAGACGCGACGTTGCGGTGGGGGCCTTCAACGTAACAACAACGGGTCCCTCCAACCTTGTGCGTATGCCTCCAAGAAGTTGACTACCACCGAGCAAGCCTGGGTGATCTGGGAGAAAGAGGCCTTTGCCATTCGCTGGGCTCTGGAGACATGGCGACATCTCCTGGAGGGGGCAAACCACCCATTTGAAGTATGGACTGACCATAAGAACCTGGAGGCCTTACAGATGCCTTGACGGCTATCGCCCAAACATGTTCGATGGGCCCAGTACTTCTGCAGTTTGCAGTCCACCCTGAAATACATCCTGGGGGGAAGAAATTTCTTGGCAGACACGCTGTCGTGTCTACCACAATATGACAGCAAGAGGGAGGAGGTGGTACAGGCACTCATGCCCCCATGCAGTCTGGAGGTGGCTGGGGATGCGGCCTGTATAGCAACAGACGACCTGCTCCACGACCTGAAGGAAGCACTCAAAAGGGACAACTAGTTGCAAGACCATCCACACGTTCTGATGACAAGGGATGGGCTGGGCTGGCCTGGCATGGGGATAGGATGCATGTGCCCCTGACGCTGAGACAAAAACTGTTGTATCAGTGTTACAACATCAGGCACACAGGGCACTTTGGGTTCCTGAAGACTTTGCATCTGGCACACTAGCAATTCTGGTGGCCGCATATGAAGCGTGAAATCGAGGACTATGTACGGGGTTGTCACGTCTGTGCAACCACAAAACCCCATGCAGGAAAACCATTAGGGGTCCTTCAGCCAGTGGCTAACCTCACCAGGCCCTGGCAGGATATAGCGATGGACTTCATTGTTGAATTGCCGGAGAGCCGTGGCTACGTCATTTGGACAGTCATCGACCTGTTTTCCAAGCAGGCACATTTTGTGCCATGCAAGGGATTGCCGTCAGCCTGACGGTTGGCCTGGATGTTTATCACCCACGTCTACCGCTTGCATGGAATGCCCCGTTGTATCATCTCGGACCGAGGAGTGCAGTTTACAGCTCGGTTCTGGAGGGAGTTTGTCCACTTCATAGGTTCCTCCCAGGGTCTTAGTTTGGCGTACCATCCTTGCACCAACGGAGCAGCGGAGCGGGCAAACGCCATGGTGGAGCGATACTTACGGTGCTACGTGACTTATCAACAATCAAATTGGGTGGACCTGTTAGCATTTGCCGAAGTGGCGCATAACAACACGGTCCATAGTAGCACAGGGTTCTCCCCTTTCAGGGTGGTGTCAGGTCATGACTTCGTTCCCATCCCTGAGTATGACCAGGGAAAGCCTCTCCCTTATCAACCTAGGGAATGGATGGAACAACTGGGGGAGGTGTGGGGAGCGGTGAAGAAGGCATTGGAGAGAGCCACAGTGATGAACAAAGAGCAGACAGAGAGGAAACGGAGACCCTTCGAACCCCCCAAGGTGGGGGACCTAGTATACCTGTCCACCAAATATTTACAGCTCCAGGCACCATGTAAGAAACTTGGTCCCAGGTTCCTAGGGCCTTTCCGGGTGATACAAGTAATCAACCCTGTGACAGTGCGGCTCCGGCTACTGACGTTCCTGGGTAAGATTCACCCGGTTTTCCACAGCAGCCTGCTGAAGCCTGCCTAAGTGACACCTCGTGGGTTGGGGGAAGGGGCCCCTGGACCTGTTCATGGTGACCACTTTGAGGTACAGGAAGTCCTCGACTCAAGGGTGAGGAGGGGGAGAGTACAGTACCTACTCTTGTGGAAGGGTTACCTTATGATGGAAGCCTCATGGGTGGCTGAGGTGGACGTCCATGCGCCCCGTCTGGTCCATGCATTCCACCACAAGTATCCGGGGAAGCTGGGTGGGAGACGGGCAGAGCCCTCGGGTCGGGTGGATGGTTGCTCAGCTGTCACCCCTTGTCTTCCAGGTGGAGCCTTGGTAGGGGGAGCTGCCTGTCAAGCCCTGTGGGCTCGACACTCCGTGGGGGGGGACAACCACACGTGTCAGCCCTGTGTCTGCCACTCACCTAGCCTCAGGTGCTCTGGGTCCTGCTCCTGGGTCGTCGTCTCGCCGGTCTGTCCTCTGTGCTGCTGTAGACTCTTCCGATTCCCTTCTCCCGGCAGCCGGTCACCATCCGGCCCCGGTGGCCGCGCCTGCGCAGACGGGCCTTCCGGCTGGGCCTGCCAACGCTCAGCTGGCTTCTTTGACCTCCACCGCTTGCCAGCTGGTAGCCGTGCCTGTGCAGTTGGGGTCTCCAGTCGGATGTGCCGATTCCCAGCCGGACCCATCATTTTCGACCACTTGCCAGCCGGTGCCGGGCATGCTGTTAGCCGCGGTTCCACAAAAGGACCCTCCAGCCGAACTGACGGTGACTGGGTTCTTGGTTGCCAGTGGGCTGCTTTCTAGGTCCCTGGCTGACACGGCTATATCGCGGGACCCTCCTGGTCGGGTTGCTGCTGGGCGACTGTTAGGTGGTGAGGCCCAGGGCACTTTGGGACTCGGGGGGGCTTCCTCAGGGTGTGGGGTGTCCGGTGTGGTCGGCTATGGTGGGAGTGGGTGTTTGAGAATAAGGGTGTGGGTTACCTGGGGTGCTTACCTTGTCGGGAATGGCATGCTGGAGAGGGAGGGTGGACAAACAACACGCGTGGACACGCAAACGGAACTAAAGGGAAGGGGTGAAGTATATAGACGTATGGACGGATGTTGGCTTGTGAAAGGGGGCGGAGTTTCTGTGCCTGTTGGCTATATATGTGCGTTGGACGCGTATTGCTGCCAATGCTGACTTTGTCTCTGTTTGAAGCTGAATAAAAGCGTTCTTTGAGTTGTCACCTGTTCCTGCTGGTTGTTGTGAGTATCTTCCTACATGCGGATGGGGCTTGACAAATTATCAACTGCAGTGATTCACTTAACAACTGAGGCAAGAAAGTTCATAAAAAGGGGTAAAGCTCACTTAACAACAGAAATTTTGGGCTCAATTGTGGACATAAGTTGAGGACTACCTATACAATCCTCATCCATCCATCCACCACCAATATCACTGATATAGCGACACTGGGCAGCTTAAAAATAATTATAGTTCCATTCTAACATTAAATTATAGGCAAGAAAAACCAAATGCCCAGGTACAGTATAGGTGGTACCTTGCTCAATGGTAGTAACTGTGACAGGGATCTTGGAGTCCTAGTGGACAATCACTTAAATAGGAGCCAGTAGTGTGCTGCAGCTGCCAAAAAAGCCAACACAATGCTCAGCTGCATTAACAGAGGGATAGAATCAACATCACGTGAAGTGTTAATACCACTTTATAACGCCTTGGTAAGGCCACACTGGGAATACTGCATCCAGTTTTGGTCCCCATGATATAAAAAAGATGTTGAGACTCTAGAAAGAGTACAGAGAAGAGCAATAAAGATGATTAGGGGACTGGAGGCTAAAACATATAAGGAACGGTTGCTGGAATTGGGTATGTCTAGTTTAACAAAGAGAAGGACGAGGGGTGACATGATATCAGTGTTACAATATCTCAGGGGTTGCCACAAAGCAGAGGGACTCAAGCTGTTCTCCAAAGCGCCCGAAGGCAGGACAAGAAGCAACAGATGGAAACTAATCAAGGAGAGAAGCAACCTAGAACTAAGGAGAAACTTCCTGACAGTTAGAACAATTAATCAGTGGAACAACCTGCCTCCAGAAGTATTTAAGAAGAGACTGGACAACCATTTGTCTGAAATGTTATAGGGTTTCCTGCCTGAGCAGGGATTTGGACTAGAAGACATCATCATCATCATCATCATCATCATCATCAATATTATTATTATTATTATTATTATTATTATTATTATTATTATTATTATTATTATTATTATTATTATTATTATTTTGAATGGGAGAAACAATGTGATCATTTTCCCCCCATTTGGTAGTATGAATGCCTTTTATAAAGTATTTAGAAATAGAAACCAAGCCTCCTATCTTAACCATATTTAAACAGTGGAAATAAGCTGATATTGCAACCTTCTACATATTCTTTGAAGTCTATTAAGGTCTTTGTCCAATCTTTTTCAGCAACCTATAAAAGTATATTCTTTTTAATATATGTAAGTATGTGTGTATATATCGGTATATATGTGTTTGCATAATTAGTAAACTGCAAGATATGTATTGTGTCTATACAGTTATAAAGTAACTGTTAGTAAATAAAAAAGAGGTATTTGTATTATTCTAAATAATATATCAATATTTTAAAAATAGACTCCATCACAACAAAGCAGCATTTTAGACAATGGACAGGAAGATATTTCTACTGGCAGCCAATGGAATCCATATCCCCTTGGAAGGCGAGATGTACCACCAGAAACTGTTGCTAAAAAGGTAACATATATCACAAGCACTGAATGCTGAAATAATGTAAATATACAAAACTAAATCTGATACTTGCCAATGTTCTCAAAGTTATGAACGAGAATCTAGGAACTGACCATAGTTTTATGGGGGGGGGGTTATACTGCACATTTTTCAGTTGGATTTAAACATGGTTAAATATTATATTGTCACTTATATTAATTCCATCTTGGCCATGGTTTGAAACTAGAATTCAAACATGATGAATGAGTTCAAATTAAAGTTTTTAGCATTAATCTAATCCTGATACAATAGGCACACTAAGCTGAATCTGTAGAATACCACAAAACAATACGATAGCCAACTTAGGTGGCTTGAAGAGTACACTGGATAAATTGTTAAGGAGATATCTGTCAAGGACCGGTCATGTTACCTCCACATTAGGAATAGTATGTCTCCAAATAGAAGTTGCAAGGCAACAGTGATAGGAGAAAGGTAAGTGTTCATTTTCTGCTTTCAAGGAGTGACTTTGACAAAAAGATGCTGGAGGATGATGTGTCTTGTGTAATCTAATACATATTCCTGTGTACTGATGTGAAATGGGAAAGTACATTTAAAGAAAGAGATTTGGAAAGAAAGCTGACAATTTGTTTCATCCCTTTCTAATTTCATAATCAATCATAAGCATTACTTGTATTTACATTTTTATTTATGCTGTTGATTAATGTATTAGTCCCATGGCATAATTTATTTAACATACAGTATTCGACAATAATTTGAAATGTGTTGTCAATTAAAGAGGGCATGTTTGCACATAGAGGTTGGTAAGAAAATACTGGCATTATAAATAAGATCAGTAGAAACAATAGAAGGTATTGTTTCCATCAGACTATTTCACTTTGTTTTTCTGGGGAAAAAGAATTTTATATCATTTATCCAGTAAATTCTATCAGGATAATTAAAGTAAGAGAAAGTTTTGCAAAACAAATTATTAAACAGATGAGAAAATGAATTTAAATTATTTACCTATCATTATCAGTTGAGAGTTTTTGAGCATGAAACATTAGCAGAGCTTATCTCTTCTCATTGCATTTGACCCAGACTAACCTATTTTTGCTTTACCAGCTAAAGATTTCAAATGTATAATCATCTGACTTCAAAATCTTTTTAAAAGGTTAAACGTAGAATGCACACTAAAAACAAATTAAAATTCCTAGTAATTCAACTGATCTTCCAGAATTTACATTGTACATATATGAGGCTTCAAATTTTAAAATCAGAATTTCATAATAAAAATTTTATATAGTATGAATTATCTTTATAAAATCCTGGTTTCCAGACTTGCAGCACCATATATGAGTATTGCATGACATAATTCACCAAAAGTAAAACGATCCTAATTCTATTGATCTGTGTGATATAAAAGGCAGTCCTTGTTTACCAACTGCTTGTTCAATGTCTGCTCAAAGTTAGAATGTCCCCAAGTAGTAGGTTAATGATTACTCTTTGAATTTGTAGCCATTGCATCTATCACAATTCGGGCTCTTGGCAACTGGTGCATGTTTACAATGGTCACATTTACAATAGTCACAGCATCCCACAGTCATGTGATCGCCATTTATGGCCCTTACAGCCATTAATAGGGAAGCTGGCAGGAAATTGCAAGTCACAATCACATGACCTCACACTAACATTTACATGGGACACCGGTAAAAATGTCACTTTTCTTGGGGAAAAAATAAGTAAAAACAGCAGTGCTTCCGTTTTATTCACTGCTCACTTAGTTTCAAGTGTAGTTGAAAATTTTTTAAATGAATAAATGCATGACACTATTTTTAATTATAGCTACTTGCAACTAGAGTTAACCCTTGAGCTTTGGAGAGACTAAGATAATGTTGGTGTTACTATAAAAGTTTATGTATTGCTTTTTGTGATTGTATCCATTACTGGTCTAATGGATTGATATTATACACAGCCAGGTAGCCATATTCAGACTCTGATGGGATCACAAAGTCTACAGCATCGTAGTCGAGAGCAGCCATACGAGGGCAACATGAACAAAGTAACAATCCAGCAGTATCAGCCACCGTTGCCAATACAGGTCCCTTCTCAGAGCTCTCGGGCACCACAAGCAGGAAGGTGTGTCATCCAAACAAAAGGGCAGAGGAGTATGGATGGTTATCCAGAACAGGTGAGCATGTCGCAGAATGTCATGTGGGTAAAAGTTGTTAAAAGAATTTGAGGGAAGGTCAACGTGATACCATATCACACTGCAGTGGTTTCACACCAAGTGTCTGGTTGAGGAAGTAATCTTTGTCAAGCTTGCTTTAACAAGAAACTTATAATTGGGTTGTAAATGTGGCCTTTTTTTTTCAGCTTGTGAGCATAGAAGCAAAAAAAATTATATCTAGTTCCATGTGTGCATCAATACTGAATCAATCAGATTTCTAATTTTAAGAAATACAAGGTTAGCACTGTACACACTGTGCAAGCACAGTTTCTTATTGGAATGTGTAAACATCAGAAATCTAGAATATTTTTTGCAATTCTGGTAGGGTTTTGCATATTCTGAAGTAAATGCTCCAAACCAGGACACCTTCTAGTTCAGAAGATTATTATTTTATTATAATTATTTTATTATAATTATAATTTTATTAATTTATTATGGGCACTGTTTAATTACTTTTTAATAATTTTTAATTTTTGTAACTTGTTTTTATGTATTGCCCTGTTAACCGCCCTGAGTCCTTCGGGAGAAGGGCGGTATATAAATTAAATTAATAAATAAATAAATAATTTTTTTTCTGGAAATGACTGAACCTCAAAAGAGAAAAACCCAGGAACAGGTTTTGAAATGCTTCATTAGGGAAAGGAATGTTTCAGAGTTTTAAGAATGCTGAGTTTTGCAGTTCCTTTGCTCCTAATGGCTAAGATTTTGGGATTTCTGTACATTGTACCTATTTCTAGCTTTCATTAAAGAAATAAGGTTAATGAAATATATACATAGCAATGCGAAGTATTACTCTGGGAATAATATTTTCTGAAATGATGAATAAAAGTCACCAAAATCAGTCTTAATAAAATAACAGTAATTACAGCACAGTAAGTGGAGCGCTTATATTTATTATCGACATCATACAAGAATACAGTCATAATTCTGTGTCTTTTATATATAGTTTTGTGTAAGGATAGAGAAGAATCCAGGACTTGGATTTAGTATCAGTGGAGGAATAAGCGGCCAAGGAAATCCATTCAAACCTTCTGATAAGGTAATATATTGCATTTTCACAAATGTAAGAGTTTTAAATCTTTAATAGGACATTTTGAATTTGAAACATACAACCCCTGGGTGAAGTAATTAACTGCAATTTCTTTATGGTTAATCTGTTTTTAATAATTTCACATCTTTTCTTCCCAAATGTGCTTGGTTCTTTAGCTATTGTCTTTTATTCAATTAGGCATTTAAAATCTTGTTGAAAGGGGTATTGCATGCATGCATACATACATACATAATGTTTATTTGATGCATTTATAACATTGTATTAAGACAAGTGCTTGCATTTATCCACTAGTAGAATTTAAACAAATAGGAAATTCCATATCTTAATGTACATTCTACAGCAATGAGACAGTAGTGTGATAGACATTTCAATATGTATTTCCAGTTCCCATGAAACCTAGGAAACATTTTTGTAGCAAATAAGATTTTGGTTTATAAGAAAGATTTGGTCTGTTCTTTGCTAACATTGTACATGTCAAGTGCAGGAAAATCAGGAAGTCCAGGCAATTCAAATGAATATAAAGTTTTATTGCAAGCTGACGCTTTCTACAAGAATGTGAACTACTAACGATCAGAGCAAATTGGCTATAGTCAGTGGAATTCAAGGTGGGCTGGACTTAGATCTCCTGTGGGTGCAAAGGGACTCGAGCGGGATGATGCATTTTGACCCCTGGCTCAACCTAGTCATCTCGTACAGTACATTCAATAGATACTGTCCAAAATTTTGTTTCTTCCACATGTTAATTCAAGAATACAATTTAATATTTTAAAAAAATATTTGCAGATACTATTTTGTTTTATAGCAAAAGATACTATGCAGGATAATACAGTACCAGATGATATTATATAAATCTATAAGTTGCATTTTGTGAGAGACTGAGTAAGAGGTCTCAACACAGAAAACATACCTTTGTATGAGAGTTTCAGAGGTTGTGACTTCCAATCCAATAAAATGGTAGGCTAACATGTACACTGAACAACAGCTCTAAAGCTTATGGAGAACTTACAAATCAGCAAAAATATTGCTTACCATCATTGGAATAATCATTTTTAGTATTACGAAAGTCACTGATTTAATCTATGCAGAAATCTTTAGTGAGTTCTCAGTTGTCTAATCTCTTTTGCTTTTGACTTGTAGGGTATCTTTGTTACTAGGGTTCAGCCTGATGGACCAGCATCTAACCTGCTTCAGCCTGGTGATAAGATTATTCAGGTAAATGAGAACTGTTACTTAATGAAAGCATGGTTTCACTGCAGATATCCTTGCTCATCTGCATGCCGTCATATTCCACTTTTCTCTGCCTGCCCAAAATAAGTTTCAAATGGTCTGAGACTGAGATTCCAGTGCTAAGATGCTGGCAATCTGCACAGAATTGCTACTCTCACAAATAGACATGGATTTGTTGTTCGCTAAGTGTGAAGAAGAAAGAGAAAGCAGCTTGTCTGAAGGAGATAGTATGTTCTGAATAGTAAAAGTCAATATTAACATGATGTTTGCCCAATATTGACCTAGGGCAGGGGTAGGCAACCTCGGCTCTTTTATGACTCATGGACTTCAACTCCCAGAATTCCTGAGTCAGCTGATTCAGGAATTTTGGGAGTTGAAGTCCATGAGTCATAAAAGACCTGAGGCTGCCTACCCGTGACCTAGGGCCTGTATTATTTACTTATAGAACTTGGTATTTTATTCCTGAATGTGAAGCTGGCTGAAGAGACACCTACGTATAACTTTTTTTTTAAAAAAGAGGTCTCAAAAAAAATCCCTTTTGTGTGTGCGTGTGTGTGTGTATTAGCTGACTGTCCAGTAATAGAACCAAATATTTTTTAGGAAAGGATTTGATTTACCCTGTAAGGCATAATAATGAGAATTGTAGTAATTTTTATTTATCAGCTTATGTTATAAATATTTATGCTAGTACAGGGATAAATCCATTTTATTGTACGCAAAATACAATTGCCTTCAACTTCTGTTACAGTAGTTTACCATTCTAAACAAAGGAAGAATTTTTGATTATGTTTTCCCTTGGTAAAGCTTTTTGCCTACTTATTTTTTACTGTTGTTCTTCAGTATCACAGAACTGAAAGGTTTGAATAAGTAATTTTTATAAAATAAAAAAAACCTTGTTCAGTTATCTGATTGAGTCTATTCCTCATGAAACTGTAGAAGTCCACCCTGCACTCAAGATCTTCTCTGTTGTAATAACAATTTCATAAGACATTTAAGTGCACACTCAACCTGTGATTTTATACTTATACAGCCCTGTGTCAGCTCCTTAAAGGTTTGCACTATAAACGAATACCACTACCATGCAAACGTTAGGGCACAATTTTATTCATTGTTTAGGGCATAGTGCCATTCTGTATTTATATCAGAAAAGAGCTTAACATTTCTTAATCTGATTGGATCATTGACTCATAAAACTTGCTAAAAATTATTATGCATTTTGCAGTAAATAAGCAACTAATTAAAAACATTTCCAAATCAGGATTCTGGTATCTTCCACCTTTTATAAATTTTCAACTAATAAATGTGAAAGAATTGTCTTTTTTTATATTGAGCTGGATAGATGTTAGACATGCTTGCTAAATTAATGTGCTTTTATTTAAGCCAATTAGTCATTATTTCCAAAGCATGCATGTTTAAGCTTAACTACCAAATAAATCAATAAGATTTATTTCCAAGTCAGCATACTAACAGCACAGTAATGATACTGTTGTATTTAACAGTACTTGCTCAAGTAATGTAGGCTACATTCAGACTGTAAAATATTCAAATTTGTAGTGAATTCTTTAGGTTTATGTGGCTTATGATGATCATCAACTGCAACTTTGATGAATTGGAACAAGAAGCACTAATCATTTTATTGAAGATGTTGATAGACAAGCAGATTTCTGTAGGATAGGTTTGGGATCCATTCTGTCAAGGTGTTTCACAGAAAGTATACTTAATCTAAGTAACTGATCTTATATCTACATATTGATGGTTATTGGTATGGAACTGGTTCACTTTTATATGTGGCATGTCTCTTTGTCAGTGGAAACATATTTTAAGGGAATAACAAAACTAAGCTTCTGTTGCACTTGCTTTTTAAACATGCTTATCATATATCATATATCCTACATACCTACACTCATCCCCTTTTTTATTATTCAAATGCAATCACTCTTTGAATACTTCTTTTCCTTCTCTTTGTGTCATTCATTCTCTTTCCCAGTTATTAGAGCAGTGTCCTACGTTGGCATCTACAGAGAAAAGTAAATACATAAATCAATTTTAATAAATATGAGATACGAATTCATAATAAAAAATAAACTATGAAAACTTCAAAAATTATTTTCTACATTTGTCTAAGTTATTTTAATATTACCAGCATTGTCATACATGTTAGGCTTAGGTAAAGAGGTGATTTTATGAAACTTGGCATTTTGTGAACTTGGCCCCTTGATTACTACTAGAGCGGATCTAGAATACAGCAGTAGATATGTTGGTAAGTATACATATGTAAGCGTATAAGTAGAAGAGGCCAGAATTTATAGGCAAAGGGAAAATTAAGGGGTTGCAGGAAGAGAAAGAAGTCGGTAGCTTAGGTTTTTCTGCTCTGCTATTTTTTTCCTTGTGTTAGACTATGGAATTCATTGCATTCTTTATATATTTAGTTTAATCCAAACTAAAGATAGATACAATTTTAGTTGTAAAATGGGGATGTGAAGGCCAGATGGATCAAAACTTTGCAAGAAGAAGTTACTGTTTGTTTGTGGTTGGTCTAGCTTGATCTAACTTTGACTCTGCATGTGGTCTCTCACTAAGGGTCTGGAATTTGAAGATCGTCCTGGCCTTGTGGTTCCTGCTAGAACAGGAGGTAGAGTTCCTGACGAGGGGTTCCTTCACCCAGTTTTGGCTGGTGTGCCAATTGTTGGTCTTTTTGGACTAGGAGGCCATGACAATAGTGACTCCTGTCCTGATCACCTAATAGTTAGACCACCACAGCCACTTAATACTGGATTGCCTTTTTAAGGTGACTTGGAAGCTAATATTTGTCCTGTCTGTTTATTTGCTAACTGGATGGTAGCAGATTTAACAATGTAATGGTCAGTCAGTCCTTCAAGATAGACCAGACTAGGAAACCAAAGTTACCAAGAGCAATATTACATTTATTTTAAAGTTATAATAACAGGTCCATGCAAGTCTGAGTGCCCCTCTCCCTCTCTTCCCTTACCCTTGTGTGAACTAGGGAGGAGCTTGTGAGAAGTTTACATTCATTAGAGTTCTAGGCCAGACTTGGGGATTTGGAATACCTGATGGGTTACCTTGGCAGTGAGTCTTCCTCCTGTTCGCCAAGGCCATATTCTCTCTCTTCTACATTAACACTAATGATAGTATTGGTACGTTGCTAATCTATTTGCTTCCAGGCCCATCTCAAAGTGCTGATGGTCATTGTTAAAACTCTCCATAGCTTGGCTCCTGGGTATTTACAGGATCATCTTCCTTGACAAGATTCAGCCCAGCTTGTGCATACTTTTGTGGGAGGCTATGCCAAAGATTCACATTGTACGAAAAGTGAGCAGAGTGGAATCTGAGGTCCTAAGGAAACAGAATGCCACTAATCTCTTTGCCTTTAGGAAGGCACCTAAGATCTTATTGTTCCACAGAGCATTTGAATGCTGGTAATGGAAAGGCAATTTGTTAGTTACTTAGCCACAGTTATGAGGTGATGCAGAGCAAAAGGCTATTTTCTTTTTGCCTACAGCATCATCACAATAGATGTGTGTTCTCTTTGTTTAATTGTTTGTCACCATTACATTGAGAGAGGTATGAAGAGAACATGTTTACTGCAGATTCAGAACAAGACCTTTATTTATCTCTAAGTGTAACATCCTGTCATATTTTTTAAAAAAAAATCTAGGCAGTATATTGAAAATAAATGTTCAATCAAGACAGCTTGAAGGAAGATAATTGTAATGTTAGGAAGTTGAAATTATATCAACACCTTATCATAGATAAGGTAATTATGGAAATAATAGGATTTCTTAAGTATTTATTTATTTATTTATTTATTTATTTATTTATTTAATTAATTAATTAATTTCTATCCTGCCACAGCACACAAAGACCCATATAAAGCATCCGTGGTAAAACTATCTCCATGTTATTAGTTGCTTACAGCTTGAAAGTAACTGTTCTGAAAAAAAGCATACTCGGCATGAATTTTCATTATATGTTTTTCAGGAGCTGTACTGATGACATTCAGTTAAGACCTAAATCATAGTGAATTCTGCCACCAAGTAAACTTAACCCATTTTAAAATATCAAGGGTCCTTTTGCAGATAATGTTAAACATTTGCAATTCCTTCTTGAACGTGCCTAGAGGAATTCTAGATTGAAAATGACTGCCAACTTGTACACTCTCTTCTTCACATCACATTGGGTCCTCAGGTTTGGCTTTGCTTTATTTATTTTTTTATACTTTAGGCTTGGTTTCCATGCTCATTTCTGACACGGTTAAGTCATTGTTAGAGCTTTTCTTTGCTAACCGAGCAATATGTGAGTTGTATGAGTGAGTGGACTTAAAAAACTATGTTTGTGCTCCCTTGCCAAAATGCAGCTAATAATTGTTGCTGAAATCTTATCAATTAATGGATTTTGGCTAATAGACCTAACTTCCGCCAAAAACAAAAAGCCAGGTAAAGAATGTTGAATCAAGCAGGGCCCAGGAAAGAGAAGAAAGGTTTCCAGTAGCATATCCTGTCTACTGAGTGAGTAGGTCAAGTGCTGAATTATTCTCAACCTGGCAGAGTGCAGTGCCTGTTTCCCTTTTTCTGAATACTGAAAGTTTCAGGTGAGTCTTTGCTCAGGATTTTGTCAGATTGAAAGAGGAGGAGAAAGGTCTTTTTTCGATGGTACATTTCTCTATTTAGAAGACGTATTCACAGCGCTAAAGAATTGACATAAAATCTCCTATTGATTTTATACCAAAGTAAATGTAGAAATCGGTCCTCTTGTGTTAAGTGCTGCAGAGGGAGAGGCCTGGAGTGCACCTGGCGTGGAATCTTCAAACAAAGCAGGGCCAGAGCATTTTACTTCATTTATGGGCAACACATTCAGCATGCTTTAAAATACCTTTTATAGATGTTTTAATTATTGTTCGCAATCTATTTGGTTATATAAGAACCAGGGGGAATAATCATATTTAAATCTGTCATCTGATAATTAAAAGTTTGATTGAACGATAGTTCAATCTGTAGTTGTCACGGGTAGCCCTTGACTTACAACTATATTCGGGACCAGAATTTCAGTCACTAAGCAATGCAATTGTTAAGAGAGTCATCATGTGACCGAACCTGATTTTACGACCATTGCTACTGTAGTCATTAAGTTAATGACCACAGATATTAAGTGAATTACTGTGGTCATTAAGCGAACCCAGTTTGACTTTGCTTGTTGGAAGCCAACTGGGAAAGTTGCAAATCATGATTATGTGACTACGATGCTGTAAATGCAAGCTGGTTGTCAAGCTGCTGAATTGTGATCATGGGATAGAGGGATGGTCATAATATCAAGGATGGGCCATATGTCATTTTTTCTGAGGCTGTCATAATTTGGAATCAACATTAAACAAGTGGCTGTAAATCAAGGGTTACCTGTAATCTATAATGGATCATTCATACATGCATATTGTAACTGAACAATACACTTGATAAATATGCATGAATATAAGCTTGTCTTTATGCTAAGATTATAATAAGCCATCCATTAGGTACAGTTCACACAATGAATCAGCCCGCTAAGAGTCATTTGGACATGAACATTTACTCTTCTCAGTAAACTGTTCATGCAAAATGGCTCACTGAGAGTTCCACAAATGGACACTATAAAATCTTATTTCGTTATTGTTTACAATTTTTGAAATTGTTAGTTTGATATGTAATCTTACTGGAACTATAAACTTTTGTGGAATGTTTCTACTTACACTTTTCTAAGACAAATATAACCAGATTTTCATAATTACTATTACCAATGTAGTTATATACAGATATGGGGACTATTTAATTAATATGTGTTGTGGTAGTAACCCCAACACCCTTCCAGTCTAAATTTGCCTAGTCCTAAATAAAATGAGGAAAGGGTATCAGCTACTTACTGTAATTGGTCCCCTAAAGCAAAATGGTTTCATCTGATTCCCAACGTCAGAAATAGGTTCAAACAGGAAAAAAATGCTCAAAATAGGACTCCAGAAAGGATTCAAAAGTTGAAATTTGGCCCCTGAGATGTGTGGGCTGTGAACCTTTCCCTAGCCCATTGTATTTCTTGTGTAAGTAACTTGGGCAAAATGGTGTTTAAATTAAACAAACAACAGGGAAAAAACCAGGTCTGGAAACCATGTACAGTAATTGGGCCTCAAATGCATTCCATTTTCACCATGGTAATTCGCATTCCCTTTATCCAGGGTGTAGGTGGGCAAAACAGAAATTATCCCATCTTAAAAGCACGTCTGTGTTGTGAAAAATGAGGTGTGACAGTTTCTCCCTAGCATATAGATGATGTTTCAGTCTTTCAATAGAAACTGCTTTCGTTTAATTACCAGTTATCAATAAATTGGGCGGTGGCAAAGTAGCCAAACCACAGCCACAATACTTTCCTTTTTCAGATTTCAGAAACTGGTTATTACCCTGACTTGTGGCCAACAAACCTGGGGTGGTTTCATGGTAAGTTCGGCAATGAATTCAAACCTAATAAGAATTGCTGTCAAACAAAATTAGCACTGAGGTTCTGAAATATATTTGTTCTTATTACAGATGGCCCGAATACACATGAAGGATTGGATTTTTCTTAAATCTCACTTGTTTGTCTCTAAGCCAATCCACTCCAAAGCATCATCAACACGCTTCAGTTAAGGAAGCTTAAAGTTTGCCTATACATTGTTTTACCTGCCTCATGCATTAACCGAACTTATCAACTGAGGACGTTTTTCATTACAAAGACTACCTTCTGTTTAAAACAAACAAACAAAAGACAAATGAGTGAATAACTCCCATAATAGAAATAATGGAAGTTTTTTCAAGTCAACATATTTTCAAGGATTAATTTTAGGGAAGTGGATTATGCGGTATATAAGGATCATACTCCGTTACTCAGACAACCAGCATGCAATTCTTATTAAAGACAATGGTGTAGGTTTATGTTTGAAGGAGATCATATATGATCTGTTGGATCAGTATTATACCTCCATTTAAATTTTCATCTTGCACTTTAGCAAAACATGTTGCCATGAAAAATTATAAATGTCCATGACAATCGTGAGTTTGAAGTGAAGTGAAGTATCGCTGCAGGATGGAACCAAGCAACCCTGTTTGCCTTGGTTGCATATTTCCCATCCTCACATTCTGAAGTTTACTGTAATTCTAATTTATCTTATGTTACTAAGTTTCTGAGTGACCTACCATTTATAATTTAATTTTGCCCCCAAATGATCTTTTTTTTTTCCTGCTTCCATTTGTGTCACCATCTGGGAGCATGTAGCAGGGATTCTTCACGCTTCCTCAGACTTTCCTGCAGTCTTTGTAGTCACTTGCCTCTTAAGGTTCAGGGGAAAGCTGTAAAAGAAGGAAGGCTGAAAGCTTGCTTACGGTAAAGTAAATCAACCAACATACCATGTGTTATCCATGCTGCATGTATAGGAATCACATACTGATCCTTTGATTAAACTCCTTGGATAGAAAATGTGATCGGCTCTTTGCACTGCATCACAATCAAATCAAATAGAATTTCACAAAAAGAATAGTTTTGCACATTTCCAATCAAAACATCATTTTAAAATGTTATTTTCCCATACAAAACAATAAGATTACTCTGGAGTAAATAGATGGTGAACTGTGGCCTAAATTAGAGGTTTTCAATTCTTAGCTGGGAAATCAAATTTAGGCCATCAGGAAATGAGAAAGGGACGGACGGACAGACAGACAGACGTTTTTGCATTTAAGGCCACTTACTACAACAGGATGGACCATCAGCCTTTATATATAAAATAAAAAAAAAACCTAAATAGAGGCCAGCGTAAACCTGGCTGCCAGAAAATATTCCTCTAAGGTTTTGCACATGAAATTCAAGGCTTTGTTGAATGTCTTTTATCTGTCTGGAATTTGTACTCTTTCTCTTAAATTATTTTCTTGCTGTTTGTTAAAACAACATTTAACTTAATTAAAAAAAAACTTTTGTGTGTGGACTTTCTATTTATTATTACACTTCTCATTTCTTTCTCTATCATATAAAAGCAATAGGTTTACTTATTCAACAATGCATACATTACTATTTGTTCCTGGGTATCCTAACTTCACATACACGTGTGATATGCACAAATGATCAATTAGGTATTAGAAAACAATACATATTGTTCGACTATTCTGGGGAAAGCTTTCTAACTCTGTGTGATAAATTATTTCCTCAAATAATACACCTAAGCAACTAGAAATTAGTAGTTGAGACCAATATTTATATATAACGTTTGACACATGTCAGCAAAGAGAACAAATCATTCACATCACAGAATATATTTTTTATTAATTCCTAGCAGTATATTTTAATGCCTGGATCAGCATATCAATTCTAACAATATTAATTTCAAGCTATAAACCAGACATTAAGAAACATTTGCAAATAATAAATTGAGCCAAATTCTCCAAGCTATAGATATTTTATTCTGAGCTGAGTTCCCCATCAGTAGCAAATTTTTATAAACAATGAAACTTAAAGCTAAAATGTCTGACTAACGCAAGGTATCAGCTACCTGCAAACAGAATAACACATCTCTGTATTTGTAAGAATTTTAATGTATTACAATTTCTATAAATTGTATAAATCCATAGATTATAAATTTATAAATCTAAATATACTCATTATAAAGTAGATTTCTAGAAATCACATGGACATGTCCATATTTTTTTCTTGACAGTACAGAAGTAATTTGCCACCTATTTTATTGCCTCAATTAGTCTGGAATTTCTTGATAGCTGCCCACCTAACATAAATCTTAATGAAATTTGATCCTCTTAGCTTTTTCAAGATCCAGTAAGTTTCATTACCTGTTATTACTTGCTATGATAACCTTCTCTATAAATCAATGCAATTAAAAATAGTAATCTAATAATAATTATATGTTGTTGTTATTACATTGTTGCATTTGTGAGATGGCTGGCCATATAAATTTGATATAAAAAATAATAACGATAAGGAGTATAGAAGGCTTTGAAACACAGTCATTATCTAAAGCGTCATTTTTGTTGAAATAGGACAGATGCTTCTGTGTATGAGAGCATGAGAGCTTGTATATTGCATCAAACTCAAAGAAACTCATAAAAAAAAGATTGAGAATTTGAATAAAAGAACCCAAGACCACATTGTTATATTTCTTTTAAAATTTCGCCCATTGTATAAATAATATTTTTCCATATTGCCCATTTCAAAGACTTTTGAAAACACAAAAAAGGAAGGGAAGGAAGGAAGGAAATTGGAATAAGCAGCATCAGGTAAAGTGCAAAAAAAGAACAGTAAGCAGCTAAATCTAGTTAGTTTTGATCAATACCATTCACCGTACACTACTCGTGCATTCTATTTTAATCTTTAAACCATCCTTGCTTTTATCATGTCAGTACACTGACTTTTCTTCTTTAGAAAAGTCTTGTCTTTCTTTGAGAACCTCATCAACTCCATTGAACCATAACAGTCTTGAGTTTCCTCTTTTTAAATACACCACTATTACTTCAATATATTTCTTTTGCAATTTAATATTACATCCTAATTCAGTCTCTATACATCCAACTATCTCTACATATTTCTATGTTGATGATTCTTTCCTATATTCAATCCACATTGATTCAGCACCTAGTTTTATTTAACTCTATTTTTTCTTGTTTTCTATATAAAGTTCTGAAATAACGCATTCCCATCCAACACTCACTTCCACACATTTATTTCCTTTGACAAACATTCATTTCTCTCAACAAGCACATAAAACCTTTTTTTACCATCATTTACATTTCTAGCATCTCCCAACTTTAGTAAACATTCTACCAGGGTACACAAATTTAGTTATTTGCTTTAGTTTTTCATAATGCACATATTACTTGCAATCATTTACTCCAAAGGCATTGTCAGACATTACTATCTTGATTTCATATCAATACTCATTGCAAAAGAGTCTAAACAAATGCTGTAATATTAGGTTCTTTGCAGCAAGTATTATCTTGTAGTCAAAGTACACACACATACATGTCCTCAACCAACCAAAAACTCTTTTTATAAATTTACTCAAAAATAAATAAATAAATCTATGGTACATTGTTGTATTCTTGTCATATTCTGTGTTCAGTGTTGAACCACTTATTCATCACTGCATTAAGTCTCACACATTGTTTCTTCACATACTGCTTGTCACATTAAGTAATCAGCTTTCAACTCCATATTCATGCAAAATATCCCATTACTCAAACCTATTCATTTCATATTATGGCTTTGAGCAGCCACAATTTTCATATAACACTCTGAATAAGAGAAAGTTTAGCTGTAAGCCTCAAATTATATCCTTGCCATAGGAAGCTCACTTTGCTAATGATAAAATTATACTACCAGCTATACTAGCTATAGTTTTGCCACATGTAGTTTTATTTCAAGCATGCTCATTTTAGGAACTCTAAAGTCTACTTTGCAAGCCAACATAATATTGTCTATCCCACTAACCAGAAATTAAGTGGATTGTCATAACACACTCAAGATACCTGGGATATGATTACAATTTGATATTTTTTAAACAAAAGCTTTTTGATCCAAGTATGGTGCTCAGACCTGAACTAAAGAAAAGAATTATTCCAATGAAAAATATTTTTTTCTTAAATGGCTTTTGTATTTATTGATTTCCTCCTGTCTTTGCATTTATCTCTTTTCCATATAGATTTGAACAAACTATAAATTGTCATGCTAGCAAACTGACCAACTACAGTATAGTTTGCCTCTGAGCCAGAATTTGAATGCACAGTTTTGGAAACAAAAAGTGCTTTGTTCAAATAATAAGAGAGTATAAGGAATGTGTGGGACAGGTGAAGGAGAATTGGGAACATACAACTAAAAACTTTAAAATAGCGACCTTGTACTACAGCAATTACACCTAGGTTGTGCTACTAGTTCCCAAATAGTTACTAAACCAAAGCTGAGGAGCAAAAACTGTATATATAAATTAGAATTCTGAACTACAACCTGCATAAGACTAAATTAAAAAATAAAACTAGAGTTACAAAACATGGTATTCATTGCAATGATTATTAGAAATAGTTGAGACTGACCCAAGCATAAAGCGTGAAACTCATATTCTTCATTCAAATGAGCAATTATGCAAATAATATGACCAGACTGCTTCAACCATGCATGCTGTTAGAATGCTCAAATAAAAATGCTACACTTTGCACATAGATGTTAATTTAATAAAACCAAAGTCTTAGAAAATTCTGGAGTAAATTAAGGTTAGTGATGCTTTCAGAAATAAGTTTCATATTCCACAAATAGTTGTCCTAGATGATACAGCCTTAGGACATCTCAATAGTTTAAATAGGAATATTAAACACACATTCCCCCCAAATATCCCTCTTCCTGATTAGAGATATTCACTAATTCAGACTACACAGTTGGGGGTGGGGAAACTTATCTTGGCGCAGATTGTTTCTTTCCATTTACACTGAGCATTTGATAGGCTTCTGCTTGTTGCATATGAAATGTTGGTCTGATATAAAGGCTATTTGGAATATGACACAGCTGTAGTAAGCAGTTGGTTCAGAAATTTAACTCTGTGACCTGGCTTATTCTGTTCCTAAGTAGCCATAAAGACATAGTTGGTTTAAAATTTGTGCTGAATTCTAAATCTTTCCAGTCTGGAATAACAGGTAGGAATGGTTTTGGAGAGTGGCTGTTGGAGTTCACTAAATGGGAAATTCCTAGGATTATTTAACTGAGCCCAGTTTTATGCAACGCCATTATCTACTTTTGTTGTTCTGCTGATTCTCCCTCTGTTTTCTTGGTGGAATTTGGAAACAACTGTGGGAAAAACATGATGAAGATAGTGACTTCTGCTGTATTCCAATACCCTCCAGATGGTATACTATATTAAAATTAGGGTTGTGCTTAAAGGCAGCTTTACTCTTTAGAACTTGAGATAATTGATAAGATAGATTAGATAGATATAGATAGATATTGATAGATGATAGATAATAGATAATAGCACGGTGGCTAGAGTGGCACGGTGGCTAGAATGTATTACTGCAGGCTATTTCTGCTGATTGCTGGCTTCCAGCAGTTCAGTTCTCACCTGCTCAAGGTTGACTCAGCCTTCCATCCTTCCGAGGTCGGTAAAATAAGGACCCAGATTGTTGGGGGCAACATGCTGACTCTGTAAACCGCTTAGAGAGGGCTGTAAAGCATCACGAAGCAGTATATAAGTCTAAGTGTTATTGCTAAGTTCTAATAGGTAAATGGGTAGATAATTGCTAGATACACGTTATATAGATATAGATATTATACATGTATGTATATAGATGTATGTATGTGTGTGTGTGTGTATATACATATATATATATATACATATACATATATATATATGTGTGTGTGTATACACACACACACACACATATATACACATATATACATATACACACACATACATAAAGTCACAAATAAAATTTGCTTAAGAACTTGTTTGCTAGATAGAAATGCCTGAGATGAATACTTGATGGCTTGTACGATGAAGCAAATGTCAGACTGTGCAGTTGGGTCTGTTGTTCACAATTATGAGGCAAGGTTTTGTTTTTTTCAAAGCATTGTGAGCTACACAGGACATCCAGAAAATATTTCAAATCAGTTGATGTCCATAACCAATCTGTTTAGGACTTTTAAATTGTTTCAGCATTCTCAAGCGCCTCTGGGGGTCTTTGCTTAGTCAATAAGGAAGGGTAAATAAGTAAATCTCCTGCACGCAGAGCATTCCGAGCAGCAAATTACTTTTTTTTAACAAGACCAATGCATGCATAGCTATCTTGCTGCTCATCCTCATCTGACATTTTTACAGAGAATTCAGTATGAGCTACTGAGCATGATGATGGGAATTCTAAAAGGACATGGAGAGTACAATGCTGGGAATGGCTTCTCTAAACTGAACAAATTACTTAGACAAACAAAATACAACTCTATTGGCATAATATGGGAAAGACATCAAACTAAAGTTGATTGCTTAATGACATGCTGTAAAATTTGTACAGATGTTGGAGGTTCAAACATTGTACAAATTTCACAGCATGTCATAATGATGCTAGCTGGGGAATTCTGGGAATTGAAGTCTTCACATCTTAAAGTGATCAAAGTAGAGAAACACTGTTCTATGGCATTGCTTTTCAAAATTATACCATATCATGGGATAGTGGTTGAGCTTTAAACTATATGTCCCATGTTACTAAATTCTAAAACACTTATTTTTTTCTATTTTGTCTGTTGCAGGCAAATGGACACAGTTTTGTACATATGGAACATGAAAAAGCTGTATTACTGCTGAAGAGTTTCCAGAATACAGTAGACCTAGTTATTCAACGTGAGCTCACTGTCTAAATATTTTTTTATAAATAATAAAATATGCCTAACATTTTTTGCCAATTGCTGGACCAATGGCAAATATAGTGCCAAATGTATATTATATGTTAGTAATGATTACCCTGGGGAAAAATAACTATATAAATATAACTTCCAAGTGATTATGTATTATTTTTCTTTGTAAGTCTCTGGCTATGCATTGGTACCAGCTTATTTTTAAAATATTCTTTTTAATTGTTTCTAGGTGTCTTTATTTCAGGACACAGAAACACACACAAGTTCTTTACAAATCTTAAGTCTCCATCAAAATTACTGCCTCACAATTGTTTATGTTTTTAAAAAGAAAATTATATAAAATTATAATTCCCATAAAGTATTTGTATCTCACATCGGATATAAATTATTTATAAAGAATATTTTAGTAGTTCTATATTCAGTAACATGAGAATTGAACTTAATGGGATTCACTTCTGTAGAATTAGGTCTGGAGTTGCGCTGCAGACCTGTTAGCTTTTTCAGTTTTCCCTTTTTTACAGTGTAAATACATATATATCTTTGAAGAGTGCAATATCAAATTTAAAATAATATTAAATTTATTTGGGAGGGTAATAGGAGTCTACACTGGCAAAACCAGGCTTTGCTATGCTCACAATTATTTTAAAAAATATATATTCCTTTCCAGTATTTACCTCAAAGAAGCTTACAATATAAATCACAAAAACAGTAACAGTAAAAGATGTTTCGTAGGGACATCAGTAGATACTATGTTGTATCATCCTGGTTGATGGTTTGCGGATGGTTTGGACTACAACTTCCATAACCTCCAGGCATCCCAACATCTGTTTATGCTGGCAGTTATGGGCTATATGTTTAGAAGACGCTAAATTAGACAAACTGGTGTAAGCTTCCAAGGATTGTAATCCATCTTCATCAGATGAATGTAATGTTACTTTGAGTTACCAGAACGTTCAGATACTGACAGGGTTAGAATGTTACAATTCTGAACACAGTGATCAGAAGGAAAGGAAATACAAGTATTTTGTTGCTCCTCACATAGTCTAAGAAAGTATGTAATTGAATATTCTTGTAAGACAAATATGTCAGGCATCTGAAAACTGCCAAGAGTTTTTGACTGCCATGATATAGAAATTTCATAAGTGCATAAATGTGCTACCGTACAGCCAATCTTTACCACGCCATAGGTCTTTGAAAACAAGCCCAACTTTGGAATTCAGGAGTTAAAAAAATTGCCACAGATTAATTAGCCCAAGAGTCTGATAATTGTCTGAATAAGGAGAGAAGATCAAGAAAACTTTTTTTTCACAATTTGTGTGTAAACATAAAGTAGGCTGTTTCTTGAATTCTGAATACCACGCTGCTCTGGAGAATATCTCCACTTTGTCTGTAATACACAACCAACCTAGTAAGGGAAATAGTATTATTCCCTTCCTGGACTCCAAACAGGTGATCATTTTCATTGCCAACTTTGTGCACTGTTTCTAGAGTCAAATTAGTCCACTTGCTGGAAATTGGTGTAAAACACTTCTGTGCAGAAAAAAATTATTAAATAGGAAAGATATCCCACAATGTGCACGTTAGCACAATGTGCACGTTAGCACAATGTGCACGTTAGCACAATGTGCAAATAAATGGATGGCTTTAATAATGCTAAATATTCAAGGAGGGATATGAATTTTGCTATGAGCTTCTAGTTTGACTTAGAAGTGAGGACATAGTAAATAGAAATTCACAGATTAATCCATAAAATATTCTTTAGACTAATGGTAATGTTTGTTTTTTTAAAAAAATAGTGTTTGTTTAGATGAGATTTAACTTTATTGTTCAAAAATATTATTGCAGGTTGTGTGAGGGAAGGAAATTTCTTTGATTCCAAAGACAGATACACTATGGTTTAAATAAGAGGCCTTGGTTTGGAATTATTCATTCCTAACAAAAATAACTAGTTATCTCAAAGGGAGTAGAAAATTAATTATGTAACAAGTTGATATTTATTAATACTTTTTCCCTAATCCTTTATAAAAATCTTGTACAAAATTAATATACTATCTTCCTAGCGATAAAAAAACATTTAAATAATTCACAATATAAATTAGAGCTCTTGCTGAATTTTTAAGAAAAAAAATGCTTTGCAGGAGTGCAAAGATCCTTTGCTTCTACATTTTATTCATTTTATCCATGATTTTGTTCTGCTATTTTCTTTTAAAAAAAGAGAGCATTAAGTAGCCCTTCTTTTCCTCTTAACTACTGAATCATCTCAGCCAATCAGAAATCATATAGATTTGTCTTAAGAGATTAATTCAGTAAGGAAAATGGGACTGCATTGCTTTTTTTCTAAAATGCCAATATAAATTAGTGTATTGAAATCAGCATTGCGATGTGTAAAATCACTACACTTCTTAAAAGCACAATTGCACCTTGGCAACATGTAGTTTGGAGAAGTGCATTGTGATGCATGTCCTAATTAGCACTGCTTACTTTGGTCATCCTTCATTGGAAAAAAAAATGGCATCATAAAGCAGTGAGCGCAGCATTCCCAAGTCAAGTACTGGATTAATTACCATACATGGACAGCTTTTCCCCAACAGAAATGTTTATGTTATTTAGGGAGCTTTAGGGAGTCTACCTTTTTGAAGGGCATGAAATCATTAAGAAAACGTTATTCCCTGCTTCTGCTCAGGTTTAGTGTGAGTATAAAGCCAGTTCATGTTTTCTTTACTATCACATGTCATCATGTCCTAGTAGTCCTTCTGAAGCTAACTAGAGCTAGCTGGAAGTTCCCATCTTGCAACCATCCAGCTGGGGAAATGCAGAGTTTGGGGACTAAGAAACAGACCTGAGGATAACGGCAGATGTCTTTTCGGCCCAAGTATGGCACACCCAGCTGAGTTCTGTTAAACATCCATCTCAGAAAAGGGAGTGTACTTTGGAAGGAGGGTTAAGTATGGAAATCTTTCTCTCTTCCCATCTCCTTAAATTTACAGAGCATTAGATAAGGAATAACGTGTGGTCTTAATCTGTTAGACCAGCAGCAGGAGACCCAGATTCAAGTCTACCCTTAATTGTGCAAGCTGTTTGGGTGGCTTTCAGACCATCATTCTCAGCCCAAACTACTTGACAGGGTTCTTGCTGTGGCGGAAAGCGTACCCTGCTTTGAGAGCCTGAAGGAAAGGCGAGGATAAAGAAAATGTAGTGCTTCACACAATATACAACATTTATTCAATTTGTGAAGGATTCCATGTAGGTCACTCATCACACAATGATCTTTAGACAGTTCTGAAAAACACAAGAGCTGAGACTCTGTAGCGAAAATCTCCGTTCCCGCTTCCAAACAGGTAATCCGAGCAAATCTATTCAGTCATCTTGGCTTTTTAAAGGCTCCTGCGAATTCCAAAGCAGAAGCTGAAGCTGAACTGCTCCACTCAGCTTCTACTTCTCATTCAGATTGGGTTTTGCTGCATTTGTTTCCATGGTGACAGCTGTGCTAGACAACCCTGACTACATACAAAGGCGCTCTGCCCAAACATGCCTTAAAGCGTGATTAAAAGAACCAGGAAAGACAGGGAAGCTCTGGTTTTTTGGCTTCCACTCAGCAGTGCAGCTGACACACACACACACACCCTTCCAAGAAATAGGACTTTGCTGTACGGAGAACAAATGGGTTTGCATCTGTGCCTGCAGTTAGGCCAATTTGCCTGTAACAGATGCTGCACAGAGCGGTCTTAGGCAACCTTCTGCTCTCAGAACCTCTTACGGATTTTCTTCCCAGAACTATTTATAGAAAGTAATCTAAAAAGCAATCTAGTTAATAAGATGCCATACGGAATCATTTTAGGAGGTACAATAAATTTTTAAACACCACCTTGCAAGTACCAAATGGAATCATTTTGTTAGGTATAACATTTTTTAAAAATCAACTAAGTGCAAGGAATTATCTAGGCAGCCATTTTTAAAGTTATCCTTTCATACAAGCACGTCTTTAAAAATTGCAACTGGTTTAAAATTAAGACTTCTGTTCTTCTCATAGAAATGATGTAAATTTTTTAATTCATGTGTAAATATAACTGTAATAAGATACAATTAACTATTAATAAGGA
Source organism: Vipera berus (assembly GCF_964194415.1). Taxonomy (NCBI): domain Eukaryota; kingdom Metazoa; phylum Chordata; class Lepidosauria; order Squamata; family Viperidae; genus Vipera; species Vipera berus. The sequence goes on from NC_138204.1 coordinate 72,037,808, forward strand.
AGACACATTAGGACAATGGTTAGGAAAGTGAACTGTTTTGCTATTGTGGATTCTATTTTGCCCTTGCTGCCAATGGCGAGTACCATTTAAAATCTCTCAACAAAACGTTTTGTCGAACTTCCCAGTTTTGTCAGAATTGTCTTCCTTCACTTTGTAGCTGACAGATTCCCTTGGTAGCTTTGCATGGCAGTATTAGATTTATTATGACTTTCATAGCTTCAGCGCACTAAGGACCTCATATATTAAATTGGGACAGATTTTTGAATTTGAATCTAATTTTTGTCATGAAGATTTAATCACTGTAAACCTATAAACAAAAATATTTGTAGCTCAGGGTTGAAATGAGGGGGGTCCTTGGTACTCTCTGAGCTTGGTTGTTTTCTTGCAGACATTTCATTCAGTGCTAGGTAACGTATATAGCACTGATGATGTTACCTAGTTTGGGTAATGAAATGTCTTCAAAAAAAAAACCCACCTCTCTGTAAATCTCATGCCTCCTATTTCTCAGTAAAAAGATAAGCATTATACTGACCTAGCTTGTGAGTGTTTTGAGTTTGGTTTCTGGCAACAATGCATGCCTTTTTTTTCAAAATGCTCAAGCAAATGAGAAGAGCTACTGTATTGGTAAGATTCAATCACACCAACAGCAACCATTTCCAATGACCAGCTGAAGTTTTCCATGCTTGTAACTTTCATGTTCCTAAAGTAAAAGGTGAAATTGAAGAGTACTAAGATTTATAAAACATTCTTTTTAGTAAAATACCTAAAAGATTCATTTGGAAATACTATAATATTTTGCCTTTTGTTCATGTCTGCCTTTATTACCCTGAATTCCTAACAGGAGACAAGTATTAAAGCGACTTTTAAATCAGAAGTTAGAATTAAATTTTAAAAAATGCATTGCTGGTGGTTTAAAAACTCACTTTATGTACTTACTACAATGGTAATTGATAATCCCACAGCGACACCCAGAGGCTAAGAATATTTGCCTCAGCACACAAATTCTCAATGGTGGATTCTTATTTTTTTTAAAAATGAATTCAGACTACCGTTGCTAACCTTTATGAACTTTAAATGTGCATTAAGTTTCCTCACCATTTCATTCCACCTAGAATGTTCATGGCCCTCTGTGAAGTTTTATTCTGAACATCAATAAGCCACACCAGTTCAGCACAAGAGGCTGAATTTTTATAAATCGGGGCCTTTCCTGCCTCTTTGCTAGCTTAAGTGGCTTAACACTGGGCAAGACAAAGACTTATTAGTTACGTTTTTCTACTTGTGAGTACTGTAATCAAGTAAAAACCAACAACTTACTTTATTACAAATTTTACCATTTTATAAAACACATGTTGAATTATAGAGATAGCTGTATTGTAATTAATATTTTGAAACAATTGTGATTTTGAGCTTAAATTATATACAGAACTGTCATTTTTGTATGTGTTAAAAAGATTGCTATATGACAAAATACTTTTCAGTTTAATTACAGTATCATTGTAAATAAGGCTGAAGAATCATTTACTACTTTATTAACATAGATTGTGAATGTAATTCAATGTTTTGCAGTATACAGATTTACTGAACTTGAAAGCTGCTTCATTTTATGTGAAAAAGTACTTTAAAGCTATATTTTAAATGAATTGATTCAGTGAAATCAATTATCTTTAATTTGCACATACAGATAGTATCTTTTCCATTTTACTTTGCGTATTGACACTAACTAGTAAGGTGTATATTGTGTCTAGAATGCATTTTGCAGATGCTTTCTGTACATAAAAAGAATACAGGGACTCAAACAATGCTGTGCAGCGTATAGCAGAGCCATTTTCGGCTTTGATGTACTCAAATTTTTTCAGTATTTAAAAAAAGTGTTTTGAATAATATATTAAAAAGTCTATTGTATAAATAGTCACCTTATTGTAAACATTCTGCCTTCAGAGCAATGTATTGCAACAATTTAATCTTTTATTCCCCACAGCAAGTATCAATAATCAGCAGCAGATCTCTTGAGAGAACTTTGGTTTTACTTGTACTCGGTTTTTCACACTTATTTTTCTTTTTTTTAAGACTCCCAAGTTTATCTGAAGCGGGGGTCTTCAAACTTGGCCCTTTTATGACTTGTGTACTTCTACTTCCAGAATTCCTCAGCCAGCGTTCCTGGCTGAGAAATTCTGGGAGTTGAAGTACACAAGTCATAAAAGGGCCAAGTTTGAAGATCCCTGATGTGAAGCAGAGTTTGGAACATAAAAGTGCAGCTTAAAGGTTACTTTCCCAGCAGCTGCCACCATAGAGAGAACATTTGCTGTCCTGGGATTTTTTTAATTTTGAAGGTTGATGATCCTGCTGTAGCTAAAGTTCATATAGGGTGGAAAGCTTCTGACAAAGCTGAGTGGGTGTGTAGTCTGTCTGTCTCTCTCTCTCTCTCTCTCTCTCTCTCTCTCTCTCTCTCTCTCTCTCTCTCACACACACACACACACACACACAGAGTTTAATGCACTAGTGTAGCCTTTATGCTATCCTTATCTTCCTAGCTGCTAAAAAACTCAGTATCTACTGCTTCACACAGGAGCACTTAAGCATACTTGTTGGGGATTACAACTAATGCTCAGAAGCACCTCTTTGATCCATAAGAATTCCTCCCAGCATATTTAGAAAACCCGAAATATTTTACTGTATTATACTGACAAAAGAAAACATCTAGAAGATGACACGGCACCTCTTTACCTCCAATCAGCACATTTTCTTTCTCTAAAATAGGTTGTCATTTAGTGTATCAACGGTCAGCATCTAATATCGAGATTCTGGAGAAATCACCCCTTACTGGAACAGCTGACTGGGCTGGGCAGTGGTGAGGTTGGGTGGGTGGAAGATAGACTGGGTTGGGCAATTATGGCCCCTTTCTGACCTGTGGACTCCTGGCTCCTGGCTCAGGAATTTTGGGAACTGAAATCCACAGGTTGTAAAGTGGCCATAGTTGCTCACCCAAACTAGAACCAGCTGTCTCTTAAGCTTGATTCAATTATGACTGTAGCTTTCGCAATTATCCTCAGTATTCACCAGCATCCAACAAATAAAAGAATTCCATATATCGTTGAACAGATAGTATTATACAAGGAATTAAAACTTTAGTCGTCACACAGTACTCATCAATTAACTGAATGTTTACTTAATATTTCAGGACTAGAATTTGTCAGAAATTCTCACTCAGATAAGAGACTTTGTATCAGAATAAAATAATCTGAAAGCAAGTCAAACAGAACACCAAAATAAAATAAGTGTATCATGTGTATCATTCCAATTAAGAAACAAACATATGAGAGGACAGAATACAAGGAAGGTAGAGGGTATTTACAATGGGATATATGTGAAGGAAAATATGAAAGGAACCTCACCAGTTTACTTTCTACAAAGCTAATATCTGCAATGATGCCTACGAAAGTCACAAAAACCATGAGGACCTACCAGTCCCAAAGTTGAGGATACTTTTGTTCCATAAATATTCTTTGCATTTGTAAACAGGTATAAATGCTGTTTGTGAAATTGAATCTGATTTTAAAATACATATTACATTCATGTATCAAAATACCAATGGTAAGCAAATCTTTAGCTTACACTTCTTCTCTAACAGCCTTCGGATCAAAGCCTTAATATTGTGTACATGACTAGCAAACACATTTTTGGTGCCCTTAAAACATATAAACAAACAGAATTCTAAATGGCTGAGAAGTACCAGATATAAAATTACAACATGTTCATACCAAATATATATACTGAGTGGGGAGAAGGCTACAAGCAACCATTTGCTTTTGTGGGGTAGAGTCACGTATCACTCAACCAAATATACGCCATACAAGTACGGCCCCAAGGACAGCCTGCAGTAGACTAAAATCTTTGAGAACCCTATAAGCAACTTCCTAGCATATGCATTTTCAAGTTATGTTTGTCATAACAACACAAACGCCATGATCTTCGTTCTTCAGAAAGTCAAGACGTTGCACACTTTTTACTTCACATCAGCAGCAACAGATGAAGTAGGAATCCTGCTTCTCAGATACTCAAGCACAGCAGCTGTCCCCTTAGCCAGAATAGCTGCTCGGGGAGTTCGGAAAGGGTTACCTTCCAGCAAAAGTACTCTAAGAGAAAGACAGAAACTAATTAGAGCTGCTGTTCATTCGGATGCCGAGTTTATAAGAATACAGAAAAATGCAGAGGGAGAGGGGGGAAATCCATGGAGACGCCTCTCATTCAAACTGCAGAAAGCTGAATCAACATCTTCAAAATGCTTCCGAAGTCGCATGAGGATTTTGTTAGATTAAACGTTCAACAGCGATATTGTATATATAATCTATTTACCTTTCAGTAATATTTTGCCACATTAAAATGTCTGTCTCTCCTCTACAGGCTTACCCTTGAAATCATGTCCTCTCAGCATCTCTCTTTAAGGTCTATTTTCTATCTCAAAGGCAGACCTGAAGTCAGCTTCATATTTTGATGGACTGATTTTCTTGCAAGCTTTGCTTTTAGATGCAACTTTGCAAGAGAAACCTACTACGTTAAAGCCCTGATCCAGTCTAAATTCTTGAAACAAGGTCCACACATCAAAAGCATCAGTTTAACCTTCTTTGGGGCTTATTAGTATTCTAATTATCAGTTTATTTGATTTAAAGCTGAACTGCTCTACTTTAGCTAATTAACTGCATAGCCATCACTTGGAATCGTCAGATGACTGAGTTTGCACTGCCCTCTTCACTCCCCACAGGGGAAAGAAGAATTCTATTTATTTAGACGTGGTCTTTCCAACAAATTAATTCTGAGGTTTGTATTAAATTGAACTTGGCATTTATGGTATTCAAGAATTTACTTAGGTTGATAGGACATAAATCTTCTGGATCAGAGGCTCTACTCTATCACTCATGTCCTGGTCACTTCCACATGGATTGTTGTAATGCACTCTACATGGGGCTGCCCCTGAAGACAATCCATAAGCTTAACACACTACAAAATTGGAACAATTGAACTTATTTGAACAAATTGAACAAAATAGTAAGTAAAAATAGGAGCACATGGTAAAGCAGATCTCTAACTGAAAATGATGCAAACTATCCTAAGGAACAGAATATTCTCTGACACTCCATATCCACTAAATAATACATACTTTCAAAAGTAAAACCAAATCAGTTCAACAGACATCAATGTAGCAGTGAACCCCCTGCAAAAGCCCCAATAAATGTTTGTAATGCTTCTGCACAGTATTTTGGTAAAATAAATACGCTGTTTAAAAATATTCAAAGCTCATGTGGTCACCTGAGATTGTCACAATTCCCAAGTTCTGGTGGAATCTGTAACAGATCATTGTTTTGAAGATCTAGAGTACTGAGCTTTTCCATCTTCTTTAACTGCTGAGGATCTAGGGATCCAATTTGATTATTTCCAAGAAGGATGGCTTCAAGGGTCAGGATGTGATAGAGGACATTTGGAAATATTTTAAATCTGTAAAAATTCATGCACACTTCATTAGTAAATAGGTAAGTTGAAATAATTTGATTATACCAAAGGAAAAAAAATCTGTGGAAACAGAACCAACGATACACTGTTAAATTCTTGTGATCACACAGAGCCAACATGGCAAATTAGTCTTTCGACACCTTATTGAAAAGACATGATGAGTGATGATGAGGTTACTATATAGAACACTCTAAACACACGCAATTTATAAAAGTCTTAATTATAAGGAATAAAAAACAGAATTATTTTTAATGGTTAAAATCCAACTGTGATTTCAGATGATAAAGTCATTTAAAAACAGAATTTTGTATCCTGAAAAACCAATTGGCACTGGTTGGATCCTTCCCATCATATTTTATCAAATTTATTGGCCGCTCATCTTACCCCAGGATAATTTTTACAGAGAGGTGCTTTACAGATGATGTTACTTTAACAAATGTTTTCATGTATAATTCATTTTTGAATGACAAACTGATTGCACGCTAACTACTCTATAAATGTCCCTAGCCAAGCAATTTTTATGTGAAGCTATCTTAAAATTATTGCAAAATAGTGAGAAAGGGAACATAACGTTTTGACATCTACTGTATGGGACAGGCATTTCCACTGTCAGAAGATGGCTTTTTTCAAATATGAAATCTCCTTAAAGTTTCCTGCTTTGATTCTGTTTGTACATTAGACTTGTTGGGTGACAGACATGCACAATGCTTTCCAAAATACAAATAGCAGCACCACATAATAGCACACAATGAAAAGGAGACTGTAAGAGCACTCACCTGTTAAAGGCAAGATTTATTATCCGTAGTTTTGCCAGTGTTTCCATTTCATCTGGCAGAGATGTCAAAATGTTATTTCTAAATTGTCAAACAGAAAAGCAATTACTTTTTACTGTATGTCAATATTTAAATTGAACTATGTAAAGTAAAAGGGATGCGGTGGCTGAGTGGGTTAGGACACTGAGCTTGTCGATCAGAAGGTCGGCAGTTTGGCGGGTCGAATCCCGAGTGCCACGTAGCAGAGTGAGTGCCTGTTACTCGTCCCAGCTTCTGCTAACCTAGCAGTTCGAAAGCACATAAAAATGCAAGTAGAAAAATAGGGACCACTATGGTGGGAAGGTAACAGCGTTCCGTGCGCCTTTGGCGTCTAGTCATGCCGGCCACATGACCACGGAGACGTCCTCGGACAAGCGCTGGCTCTTCGGCTTTGAAATGGAGATGAGCACCGGCCTCTAGAATTGGAAATGACTAGCACGCATGTGCGGGGGAACCTTTACCTTTACTTTTTATGTAATGTAAAATATACATAAAATGATGTTTCCCTTCAAACATAAATAAATATACCTGAGTTTGAAAACAAGGTAGTTCTGGGGTCAGACAACAGAACTGCTGTTCTCAAAACCTGTTAGGAACCTCCAGTTAGTAAGACTGAGAATTACTCTAGATAGGCTAATTCAGTTTTTTTCAACCATGGCAACTTGAAGATTTGGGGAAATCAACTCCCAGAATTCCCCAACTAGCAAATGTCTGGAAGTTAAAATCCATACATCAAGTTGCCAGGGTTAAGAAACACTAGCCTAATTCCAAAGAGTTGTTCTTTCTACTTGTATCTACTCTACATGGCCAGGGGAATAGATATAAACAAGTGGGTTTCAAATTATGCAAAGTATGGCCTAGTTCAGGGTTGTCAAACTGCCAGCCCGCGGGCTGGATGCATCATAGCGAAACTGCACCCACCCCATTGCCAGCAATGGCAAAAAAAGTCGTGACACATCACGTGACATTGCAAGTTTGCCACCCCTGGCCGTTTTTCCTCTTGATGTTGAGGAAATTATTGCCATCAGCATTAGTATGTTTATTTGGCATGTGCTTGTATCTAAACATAGTACAAAATTTATTTTTTCCAATCCTATGTAATAGAAGAGAATGCAGTTGGCCCAAAATCAACCAGTACGATTCCATGGCTGAAGGTGAACTACAGCCAATTCCCCGCTCCTAATCCCAAGCCTGATATATTGCAATATGCTGGTTCTCATATAATCTTGGACTTCAACCATATCTGAATCAACATTAATCAGATTCGTAAGAATCAAATAACTCTTGCCCAAATGTTAAGAGGGAGCCTCTGAAGGGGGCTTCTATTTATAGTAATTTTCATGCAACCAGAGTACTTTATCAGGGATCCCAAGACCACAATTCTGTCACTGAAGTAAATGAAGCTGAGCCTTTGAAACATTCCTGCCTGATAACACTGGCAATTTTGAGAGAAAGGTACATTTTCAGGACCCTATGTGACTCATTTGAATTGGTTTTATCCTACTCTGACACTTCTGAATTGAGTTCTTAGATAAACCTTTCAATAATTTTTCCATTTGGGGAGGAAACAAAACCGCAGACAGTTATAATTCAAATACACCCTTGAAATTTTTCAGGAAACGCTTACCTGAGATCCAAATGTGTCAGCCTGTGAAGCATGCAGAGCTCCAGTGAAACAGAAGACAGCTTATTGAAACTAAAATTGATATCGCTCACAGATTCTTTTAGTTCCAGAATCCTAGAGAAATTGTAAAAATAAATAAATAAGCAAGCAATTTAATTGATGTCGTTAGGTTCTGCATTATTTGGAGTGGTTTTAAAAAAAATACTGACAATGCATTTAAACTTTTAAAGGTTTTTTTTTAAAAAAACTGGCCTATATTTCATAGTTAAAATGTAATGCCATCCGAAGTAAAATAAACGTACCCTATTTGAGAATAGGACATGGGCAATTCCTAAGAAATACTAGGAAACAAAAAAACAAAAATCTGAAAGCTTACATTTCATCCCATAGTGAGACAGAAAGCTATAGAGACCAGGCATTAAGCGTGATGAAAGTGCAGGGTGGTGGGGGTACAATGTATATATAGCACAAAGCAGTGGGAGCGGCGGGATGGCAGAGCACAGGGTGCTGGGGCAATGGAAGTGCAGCTAAAGCATAGGATAATGTGGACAGGAGGGATGAAGTGCAGAGTGGTGGGGGAGGAGCCTAGGGTGGCAGGGGGAGTGTAGGGCGGGAAAATAGAGCTACAGGGTGTAGTGGAGCGTAGCTGGGAAGGCAGGGGCAATGGAGAGCAGGGCAATAGGACCAAGGGAACACTGGATGGCATGGGTGGCAAAACACAGGGCAGCATAGTATGAGGCGGCCAAAAGGGCAGAGATGGGGAGGGGGAGAAAGGCAGGTGGGGGGATTTGTAGTTGGAGGTGAGCACTGCAGGGAAAAAGCAGAAGCCTGAGGTCCTTGCTTTATGATGATATGGCTCTCACCTAACATTCACAACTGGGATTATAGAACTGCCATCGCTAAGAGGAGTGCGTGGTCATGCAAGGTTTCGCCTAACAACTGCATCGCTTGGTGATGGAAATTCTGGTCCCAATTAGGGTCATTATTGTAAATTTTCTTTACAGTAAGAAAGAGCAATATGAAAAACTATAAAAACTCAGTACCTGGCTGGAATTTCAGATAGATTATTCTTACTGAAGTTTACATTACTGACTGGATTGTCCCCAACTGCATTCAGAACTTCATCCGGTATTACAGCGGCCTGTTTCTCACTATACAGAATTTTAAAAAGTTATCTTGTTTGAGAGGATAAAGACGATCGGTCTTGTTTACTCTAGACATTCTTTCCTTGGAATGTTATAAAAACACATTAAAAGTTCAACATGTCATACATTAATGATAAATCATTCCTTTTAAAAAACTTCCCTATCAATATCTTCTGTTGTGGATTTTATTTATACAATAAAATCTTATTGTGCCAGACCAGGATACAATAGACTTTGCAGGCGAGAGACCAAAATTCTGCCTTGATCCATCTAATTTGGGTAGCAACTTCATAACCCCGTGCACAAATGATATAAATCTCTACGTTATCTCGCTTTCCAGTTCAACTTTCTTCAGTAACAGACCCTACCCACAATTGGTATATTAAAATAAGGTTTTACTGTACTATCAAAACCTGACTCGACTCCATGACTGCCTGCTCCTGCTTTCGCTCGCAATTTTGCCAAACTGTGATGGGTGGAAGGTTGGTGAATTCTTGGGGGAGGGGGGAAGCTATGGAATGCAAGAGAGCCTTCTGTTGCCAGCGAGACGTTATTCCAACAAGGTCAAGTTATGAAAGTTGTTTGAGCAGCACAGAAAGTTTTTTCCCCAAAACAAAAGAACTACATTGGTGAACTATGAACTGTAGGTGGCTTGGAAGGGGGAAATGGGATTTCCCAGAACTGACTTTGATTCTGCTGTGCCTAGATGGATCTTTCAGTAAAGGTAAAGGTTCCCCCGCACATGCGTGCTAGTCATTTCCAACTCTAGGGGGCGGTGCTCATCTCCGTTTCAAAGCCGAAGAGCCAGCGCTTGTCCGAGGACGTCTCCGTGGTCATGCATGACTAGACGCCAAAGGCGCATGACTAGACGCCAAAGGCGCACGGAACGCTGTTACCTTCCCACCGTAGTGGTCCCTATTTTTCTACTTGCATTTTTACGTGCTTTCGAACTGCTAGGTTGGCAGAAGCTGGGACGAGTAACAGGCACTCACTGTTACGCGACACTCGGGATTTGACCCGCCAAACTGCCAACCTTCTGATCGACAAGCTCAGCGTCCTAACCCACTGAGCCACTGCATCCCTTCAGTAAAAGCTAAACTCTTGGTAACTCTAAAGAGCCAGGAGGTTCTTTTGTTGAATGTGATGAATGGGACGGCTGACACTAACCTACAAAACTGCAAGTAGCTATATCACAACTAACACTGCAATGATGTCTGCTTGACAAAGCTCTTGACCTCAGTAACAATAATTTAAATAGAAAATGCAATTCATGTAACAAAAAATGAATTGCTGTATGTCATTCAAGTATAAATAAGAAATTTGCTGATATAAGTAACTTCTTAGGGCCACTGATTGGGCTTACACATTCATCTCAAGCCAGAATTTTTGAAAACCCATGTTTTTTTAATGTTTGACTCCATGGGTTATATTCAATAAACCAAAATGGTTGAATTCATAGATAGTTCTAAAGAAGTTCAAACAATGTTATAGTTCAAGAAGATTTGGGTACACATCCATCCTGAAGCTGAATACTTTCATAAATTGGTTTATTTTTATTGTGCTTTTATACTTCTGACTAACATTTTCTTAAGGTTGGTTATAGTAAAAAGAAACCTAACACAATTAATACAAATATTAAACTAACAATTAAAAGTTAAAATAAAAATCTGTTTTAAAGAATTTCAAATTTTCGGTTTTAGGTGAAAAGACATTCATTCCAAAGGCAGGGAATGATAGAAAAATCTGGTTCTTATAAAATTAAAATATTCCTACCTATAATCTAATGTCTTCAGGGCAGTAATAGCATGCATATTAATTTTGGATTGACTTGGCAAAGTCATTGCTGTCACAGGAAATTCTCCATTTGGGTTAATTATTTCATCATCTACAAAAAAAAATGTAAGTTCACATAAAATCTATTAAGATTATTTCAAATTCTACCAATAGACTTAGTCTATTAAAATATTCAACCTTAAGTATTTTTCATTTAAGATGTATGCTATATATGTGCATTCAAAAATTAAACTTGTTCAGTTAAATGGACGGGAAAATTCCTAGCATTGAATAGTTGTTGTAGACAGAACCAAATGTAGAGTGAATACATTTGTTCTCACTTTTGAGATTGTCCATCACCAAAGTAATTGTTTCACACCAGGCTTAATTCCTCCCTCTCAAATTTAGGTCTGTTCTAAATATAGTATCCTTGGAAAATATTTGGAATTATTCTCTGAAAAATCTTCAAAACTATTGACCCAGTTCTGCTAATAAAAGGATATTTCAATAAGTGATCAGTAAAGTAACGTTCACCATATTTTGCTCCACCATCCAGGAAGGCTGCATGTTTACTTGGCACTTATATTTTCCAAAATAAAAATGCACGTTTCTGTTAAAATTACTAAAACATTTCTCAACAAATGAGAATCCAACAGATATTCCAAAGTCTCAACTATAATTTTTGACTTATAAATAAATTATTTACCTTTTATTTTGCTTCTAAGGTATTTCAGCATTTCTTGTGTTCCTTTCTAAAATGAAAGAATTAAAAGCAGAGGTAGTTTATATTATAATTCTAAAGGATCAGAAATAAGTAATGTGGTATGTGTGTTATGTATACTTACTTGTAGAATATCCCTTCGGATTGCTCTTAAAGGATTTCCTTCCAGCGCTAAGAATTTCAACTGAGAAAGGTTTCCTAGTTTACAAGGAAGACTGACAACATAAAGGGGTTATTTCAGAGATTATATCCATCAAAGCAAGTAACCGCAGTATAATTATTTCTATCATTCGTTATTTTCAACATTATTAGAAAAGACTCTTATTTCTACAGTTTCATGAATAACACTCTTTCTTAAGGCAAAGTGTGATTTTGAACTCAGTTAACATATAATGTTTCTCCCTCCATAAGTAATAACAATAAATATGCTTCCCTACTTGCTAATATCATTGTTGGATAAGTCTAGTCGTTCTAATCCCTGTAGCAGAGTAATTTCATCAGGCAATGATTTCAGATTATTATCCCTTAGTTCCAACACACACAAGGAATTCAGATACTTCAGTTGTTCAGCTCTTAATACTTTAATCTGATTTTCACCAACATGCAATTCCTAGGAAAAAAGAAAGAAATATTGTCCTTATAGCTACCGTATTAAGATAAAGTAATCTAAGAAACAGAATATGCCAATAATTTTTTTGTAATTTTATAAATTTAAAAGCAATTATGTATTATTTGAATTCAGAGTTCCTTAAATGTGATATTGTATTGTAATATTACAAGCATTAAATACATATATTGTGAACTAAATCACACCTGTTCCTCCACAAATATAATTACAATTCTGAGAATCTCATTTAAGAAAAAATTATATCCATATTTAGAAAATATGTTGTAGTTACAACTTGTAAATGTATTCATTTCCTGAAAACATGCTAACTGAAAACATTACGTGCATTATTATATAGACAGTTTCTAATCCTGTTGTTATCAAAGAAAAATTCAGTTAAAATGCAATTTCAATAGTGATAATAACAATTAAGGTTAGCTTCTTCCTCTTCAACTAATGAATAAGTATATTCCTTTCGTTTACCCTCTGAGGTATATACACCGTACAAAATAGAAATGTGCTTCTTGAACTGAAATAATGGCCAGCAGTTTATTCCATAATTTACTGTATGTTGAATTGTCAAGTACATTGAAAAGAGGGAAGATAGTGCCAACTCAGTCACAATTTCTTTCTTTTTCACCAACTTAGTAAATGACCTCTCCTCCAATCTTTCTATAGGTTAAGCAAACGTGATAGCATTTATTACAGTCTTGAACTGTGAGATTTTATATCACCACTGTCTGCTGTGGATGTCTGAAGAGGGCAAACAGCAAAATGTTTATCTCAGTATTGCATGTAGGTATAGAAGAGTTGGACCTTCAGTAGTGATATTGTGACACGGATATTTTCATTTTGATAAAAACTTCTGGATTCAATTCACATCTCAATTATCTGCTAACGAAAACAAATCCTACCTTTAAATATGTACATGAATGAAAATCTGGCAGGTAGCACAACTTATTTCTCCTTAGATAAAGTTGTTCTAATGAAACCATACTGCCCAGTTCAGGTGGTATAGTTTCCAGGAAGTTCTTAGTGCAATCAAGCTGTTTTAAACCTAGAGGAACAAAGCAAATGGAGAAATAAGTTGCATCATCAGTACCAAAATCATCAGTACCAAAATAAGAACTTGTGGTTCTTACTTGTGTGTAGTGTGCACTGTGGACAACACTTAATTTTGTTGTGAGATACACAATGACAATAAAGATATTTAGCATATTCTATGATACCTTATTAAAGATCACAACCATACAGGTTTTCAATATGCTACCTCTAGAAAGTGTATCAATGTTTAATTTAACAAAGATCAATGAGAAGAAATTCTCAAGTATATGTATGGCATGGCTTCTTCAGTAAGAGTGGAAAATGCAAGGTTATAGAAATACTGTTGGGAATCAGCGTGATTTATATCAGCATCTATAAAAAAATATTAAAAATATTTCATCTATGTATGTGGGTAGTCCTCATTTACCGAATGCTCATTCAGCAAACGTTCAAAGTTACAAAATTGCAGAAAAGGGAGGTTTATGACCAGCCATTGCTCTTGTGGCTGCTGCAACATCTCCATTCACATGATAATGATCCTGGCACTTGGCAACCAGTGTGAAGTTATGACAGTCAGAGATTCCAACAGTCAGATGATCTCCATTTGTGACCTGCACACCCAGCTCCTGACCAGCCAAGTGAAAGGGGAAGGTGCAGGAGAGCACAAGTCATGGTAATGTGATGTGTGCCTAACTACCATGGCTGATTTATTTCCTGACCACAGTCAGAACTGATACCACAAGTCAGATCCAGTCACATGATGGAAATTGTGGTCAGTAAGGACTACCTGTAAGCATAACGTATTTCCATTTACATAGTTATAGTCAACAACACGTTGTTACAAATGATTTTCATAAGTTGCAATGAAATGTTGTGTAAGCAGGACTCAGAACACTTTTTAAAACTCAAGCTTTTCTTTGTAGCTATTCTGAAGCTGTTCTTAAAAGCAAACAATTTGTCAGCCATCCAGGTAAACCAAACAGGAAACACAAACAGATAAGCTAATTTTACTTTATTGGAAGGTTACATTAACAGAATCCTGCAAGTTTAATCATACTAATCTCCTGCTATCAATTTTAACAGCCTGATCAATTAGAGCAGGTCATATCTAAATTTCTTTCTCTGACCACTAAGCACTTTGGGGCTCCTCTTTCTGGTTGTTCCCTCAGCAGCATCTCTTCCCTTTGTCCCTCAAGATCATTCCCATATACTGTTATACAATCCCAATGCAGTGTAGAAAAATCATAAACGCTATTTCAGAATAAAAACAAAGGCAATCCATTAAAAAAATGTTAGCGAGAATTTGAAAAAACATACTACTTCCATTTCTCTACAGTATTTAAACTACAGGGAGTGCAGAATTATTAGGCAAATGAGTATTTTGACCACATCATCCTCTTTATGCATGTTGTCTTACTCCAAGCTGTATAGGCTCGAAAGCCTACTACCAAGTAAGCATATTAGGTGATGTGCATCTCTGTAATGAGAAGGGGTGTGGTCTAATGACATCAACACCCTGTATCAGGTGTGCATAATTATTAGGCAACTTCCTTTCCTTTGGCAAAATGGGTCAAAAGAAGGACTTGACAGGCTCAGAAAAGTCAAAAATAGTGAGATATCTTGCAGAGGGATGCAGCACTCTTAAAATTGCAAAGCTTCTGAAGCGTGATCATCGAACAATCAAGCGTTTCATTCAAAATAGTCAACAGGGTCGCAAGAAGCGTGTGGAGAAACCAAGGGGCAAAATAACTGCCCATGAACTGAGAAAAGTCAAGCGTGCAGCTGCCAAGATGCCACTTGCCACCAGTTTGGCCATATTTCAGAGCTGCAACATCACTGGAGTGCCCAAAAGCACAAGGTGTGCAATACTCAGAGACATGGCCAAGGTAAGAAAGGCTGAAAGACGACCACCACTGAACAAGACACACAAGCTGAAACGTCAAGACTGGGCCAAGAAATATCTCAAGACTGATTTTTCTAAGGTTTTATGGACTGATGAAATGAGAGTGAGTCTTGATGGGCCAGATGGATGGGCCCGTGGCTGGATTGGTAAAGGGCAGAGAGCTCCAGTCCGACTCAGACGCCAGCAAGGTGGAGGTGGAGTACTGGTTTGGGCTGGTATCATCAAAGATGAGCTTGTGGGGCCTTTTCGGGTTGAGGATGGAGTCAAGCTCAACTCCCAGTCCTACTGCCAGTTTCTGGAAGACACCTTCTTCAAGCAGTGGTACAGGAAGAAGTCTGCATCCTTCAAGAAAAACATGATTTTCATGCAGGACAATGCTCCATCACACGCGTCCAAGTACTCCACAGCGTGGCTGGCAAGAAAGGGTATAAAAGAAGGAAATCTAATGACATGGCCTCCTTGTTCACCTGATCTGAACCCCATTGAGAACCTGTGGTCCATCATCAAATGTGAGATTTACAAGGAGGGAAAACAGTACACCTCTCTGAACAGTGTCTGGGAGGCTGTGGTTGCTGCTGCACGCAATGTTGATGGTGAACAGATCAAAACACTGACAGAATCCATGGATGGCAGGCTTTTGAGTGTCCTTGCAAAGAAAGGTGGCTATATTGGTCACTGATTTGTTTTTGTTATGTTTTTGAATGACAGAAATGTATATTTGTGAATGTTGAGATGTTATATTGGTTTCACTGGTAAAAATAAATAATTGAAATGGGTATATATTTGTTTTTTGTTAAGTTGCCTAATAATTATGCACAGTAATAGTCACCTGCACACACAGATATCCCCCTAAAATAGCTATAACTAAAAACAAACTAAAAACTACTTCCAAAAATATTCAGCTTTGATATTAATGAGTTTTTTGGGTTCATTGAGAACATGGTTGTTGTTCAATAATAAAATTAATCCTCAAAAATACAACTTGCCTAATAAGTCTGCACTCCCTGTAGTAAGAAAATGTGCAGTAGAGTTTATGGTAAATAATTTCTACATTCAGAGCTAGTATGCATGCAGAGTCCTGCTAATAACTAGACAGAAGTACACTTTGCTCGCCTGCCTAGACGACAATAACAACAACAATAATAATAAAGTTGGAAGGAATCTTGGAGGTCATCTAGTCCAACCCCCTGCTCAGGCAGGAAACCCATTTCAGACAAATGGCTGTCCAGTCTCTTGTTAAAAACTTCCAGTGTTGGAGCATTCACAGCTACTGGAGGCAGATAGATTTAGTCTAATAGTTTATTTAAAATTAGAATTCCACTTACATAAAAACAAAATTCCTTAAAAGAAAAAATATTGCTGACAATGTTTCAGAATAACCTCTTTCAGAAAAGGAAAATTAGATAATAAAAATAAAGCAATAATTAAAGTATAACTCAATAGTCCCTTACTTTTCATTGCACTGATTTCTGTGGGTAGATTCCTTAACTGATTAGAAGCTAAATTGAGACGCACCAAGTTTATAAGGAAAGCAAAACTTGTAGGGATACCAGAGATGTGGTTATTAGAGATATCCTAAAGAAAGAAAGGAAAGCAAACCATATTTATTAGCCTATTTAAGAAACCTGGATCTGGGTTAGCTGAAAATAAATTGATTAGCATAATTCTACCTTCCACTTTTGAGTTCCAACCTCAAAGCAGAAGCAAATTGGTTCCTTTCATTTCATTTCCACCCTTTCTGTGTTTAGTGAGCATGACTGGAGAATATGTTTGCAAACCTTCTCTGAGCTACTAGATAGTGTATCTAGCTGAAACTCAATGCTGGAGAAGGTACATCATGTGAAGATTATCACTGCAGAGGAATTTGATGTTGAACCTCCTCCACTAAAGCCGTATTCCTTCTTTGTTCTCAAGACAAAAAGGGAAATGGATGTATCCACCCCAATTCCCCAATAACATTGTGTAGCTGATTCTTCCATTTACAATGACCAAGAGCCAACGGATAATAATAAGTTTATGTTCTACAACAATACCTTTAACACCATCAAACAAGATCATTTGCAATCCTAGGTCCTTGAGGAAAAATTCTGTAAGTGGATAA
Organism: Vipera berus; assembly: GCF_964194415.1. Classification (NCBI taxonomy): domain Eukaryota; kingdom Metazoa; phylum Chordata; class Lepidosauria; order Squamata; family Viperidae; genus Vipera; species Vipera berus. Next base: position 72,055,043 of record NC_138204.1, read on the forward strand.
AAATGCAAATCCCTTCCAAACATCTGGCTGATTGTGTGATGAACCATAATAATAATAATAGACAAAACACCATCAGTCAATTGCAAAAAGGCAGCCTTACTTGGAACAGCTTGCATTTATGACAATGATATAACATGATGAAACCAGAACAAATGCCTATCCCAGGTCTTTGGGAAGGACTTGATAGATAGATAAAAAATGCCAAAGGCCAAACCCAGCTTAAACATCTGGCTGACTGTGCAACCAGCCATAATAATATAAACATCTATGCAGCCCAGGAGAAAAAGGATGGGGATTTTTGCCCCTTCATCTTGCAACTTCCACTGCTTTGTCTTGCACTATTACAGGGGTTATCTCATTCTTAGGGAAATTTTGGGAAACAGAAATGAAACCGACTGCTCTTTTTTCTCCTTTTACAAGTAGTCCTCGACTTACAGCCATAATTGAGCCCAAAGTTTGTGCCGCTAAATGAGACAGTTAAGTGAATTTTACCCCATTTTAGGACCTTTCTTGCCACGATTGTTAAGTGAATCACTGCAGTTAAGTTAGGTAACATGGTTGTGAAATGAATCTGGCTTCCTCACTGACTTTGCAAAAGATCGCAAAAGGTAAATCGCAAGACTCTGCAACACTGCAACCGTCACAAATACATGCCAGTTTCCAGGCATTCAAATTGTGATCATGTGACCATGGGGATGCTGCAACGATCGTTAGCGTGAACAGCAGTCATAAGTCATTTTTTTTCAGTGCCACTGTAACTATGAACAGTCACTAAATGAATGGTTGTAAGTCAAGGACTGCCTGTACTTGGGGGTCGCCTACTTCAAAACCAAGAAATGTACTGTACTTAGTGTACAGTAGCAACCACAACCAAAAAAACAGAAAGCCATAAAGCAAGCCATAAGCTTCTACTTACCAACTCTTCCAAGCTGACAAGCTGTCCAAATTCATCAGGCAAGTGATGCAATTCATTGTGCTGCAGAAGCAGACTCCTCAAGTGTTTTAGCTGAGTGAGTTCTTCTGGTATATTTTTCAGTTTATTATGGCTATTGATAAAATAGGAATTGTGAAAGGCTGCATTTGTATACGATTGGTCTGTCTGCTAAACTGTCTGCTTATGGAAGGCCAACAGGCCAATCAGATCTCCGGAAGGATTGGATTCCAGAGAGCAGAAGAGGCTTCTCTTCTCTCTTGCCTGTCAGTCAACATTCCTTACCATGCTGGAACGGATGGTACAAAGAAGGGGAAGAGATACTGTACATACAGGATATTAGGTATCCTGAATGCTAGTACTAGTCTGCTAGTAAGGTTAGTACTAGAATGGAAATCAGGAAATTCCAGGGCTGTGGCTAAACTGGAAAGGTAAAAAAGGCACTTCTTTCTTATTTATTTTATTTATTTATTTTATTTTAATCCCATTTATATCCCGCCCTTCTCCGAAGACTCAGGGCGGCTTACAATCTAAAGCACAAACCAATGTGCTTAGCAATAGCCTTCATTCTATGTATATGCCTGCTTATTGGGGCTTTTGCCCCCCCCCCAAGCGGCATTATTACAAAGTCAGCTTATTGCCCCCAACAATCTGGGTCCTCATTTTACCTACCCCGGAAGGATGGAAGGCTGAGTCAACCTTGAGCCTGGTGGGATGCGAACCTGCACTAATTGCAGGCAGCTGGTGTTACTTAAGGAGGCATTAGCCCACTGCACCACCAAGGCTCTATTTTGTTCTTGTGACTACCAGAAGCTGAGATGCTTGAGGAAGCCATAGCTCTGAGCTTAAAAGATTTGCTTTATGCAGAACAAAACATATGACCGATTTGAACTGATAAACCAGATTTTTCTATACAAAATAAATTTAACCCATTTGTCTTCCCAAATATACCTTTATAATTTAAAACATCCCGTCCATAGAAAAAAAAACACTATGGCTTGCAAATACTTTTGAATATAGCTATTAAGACCTATATTTCAAAAGACTCTATTTCATGAATATTATGATTTCATTTATATAATGTGTTTACCTCACATTAAGTTTCTGAAGATTTTCTAGTGATCCTACAGCAGAAGGGAGAGACATGAGTTGATTATCATGCACCTAAAAGTAGTAAGAAATTGTTATAGCATCTCTTTTGCTGAAATATGGTGTATTAAATGCTCAAATGTGCCAAAAGGTAGACTATGAAAACGACAGTAATGAAATCTGCACTAAACTACATAATTTGTGCTTTTTATTTTTGCCACTTCATCATGAAGACAAATGATGGGTGCGGGAAGAGGAGAAAGAAGAAGAATGAAAGGTAAAGAAGAAAAACAATCTTCACACTGAGAAGAGTTTTCATAGGGATGGTTTGCGTGTTTTGACTTAAGGCTATTACAATAAAGTTCTTGCTTACTTGTTTGAGATACAGTAAAAAAAAACGCAATGGAAATACGATGCAAAGCCTTTTCCAAGAATTCCTCAACTTGTATTTAACAGTTTTAAAATACAGGAACATTTTTATTTCAGATATCAAAGGTTTGTCAATATGAGAGGGGGGGGAAGACAACTGTATTACACAAGGCAACAGGCTAAGGATTCCTCAGTCAGAAGCCAACATTCATTCTAACTTCACAACATTCTGTGAATAAAATAAGTGATTTAAGATTAGGTAACAAATTGGACAAGGGTTTGAACTGGGATTACTCTGTTCAAGAAAAGCTCTCTACCCTTTATTCTATAGAGAAGAGTATGAATGTGTGCAAGAGAGGGAGGAAGGGGGGAATCAATAGAGAGATTTTTATATGCTCCTCAAAAATACATCATTCAACAAAACTGTTAGTTTACAGACCAGAAGATGTTTTCCCCCAAAAGTAATCAATGCAAGGTAGCAGTCATTCATCCATTATTTTACTCACATCAAGCACAGTGAGGGCAGGTAAGAGTTTGACATCATCAGAAAGACACTGCAGTTTGTTAGAAGATAAAATCAGTTTGTTGAGATCAGTTTGCTCCCACCAGCGTTCAGCAGCATTGAAAGAGACATTTTGGTGGGCCTCTTCTGGAGTATCCAAATTTATTCGCCATACATGTAGAGGTACTGCATATAAAAATAGGATATATCCATATGAAAAAAAAACATTTAGTAACATTCATCTTCCACTATTGGTACTACTCTTCTAAAGTGAATACTGATTTTGGAATAAATTAGTGGATTTTGGATACAGGCTTATTTCTGAAAAGAATTACACATTTTCTTAAATTTTAAAAGATGTAGTATTTCACTGCAGGCTTTAGCTACCTGTCAACTTGTCTAAGTGGCAGTTTACTCTTCAACGACAATTTTCCACTCAGCCTACAGTTGCAAGAAAAAGTATGTGAACCCTTTGGGATTACGTGGAGTTTTGCATGAATTGGCCATAAAATGCGCTCTAAACGTCATGTAAGTCACAACAATAGAAAAACACAGTCTGCTTAAAATAATACTAAACAAACATTAGCTGTTGTCATGTTTTAATTGAACATAACATGTAAACATTCACAGTGCAAGGTGGAAAAAGTATGTGAACCCCTAGCCTAATGACTTCTCCAAGAGCTAATTGGAGCCAGGAGTGAGCCAACCTTGACTCCAATCAGTGTGATGATATTGGATGTGTTGCTGACAGCTGTCCTGCCCTTTAAAAACACACACCTGTTTTGGGTTTACTGGTCTCAAGAAGCACTGTCTGATGTGAACCATGCCTCGCAGAAAAGAGCTCTCAGAAGACCTACGATCAAGAATTGTTGACTTGCATGAAGCTGGAAAGGGTTACAAAAGTATCTCCAAAAGCCTTGATGTTCATGTGTCCACGGTAAGACAGACTGTCTACAAATGGAGAAAGTTTAGCACTGTTGCTACTCTCCCTAGTGAGAGGTCGTCCTGTAAAAATGACTGCAAGAGCACAGCGCATAATGCTTAATGAGGTAAAGAAGAATCCTAGAGTGTCAGCTAAAGACCTACAGAAATCTCTGGCACATGCTAACATTTTTGTTGACACATCTACAATAAGGAAAACATTAAACAAGAATGGAGTACATGGGAGGACACCACGGAGGAAGCCATTGCTGTCCAAAAAAAATATTGCAGCACGTTTGAAGTTTGCAAAAGAGCACCTGGATGTTCCACAACACTACTGGCAAAATATACTGTGGACAGATGAAACCAAAATTGAGTTGTTTGGGAAAAACTCACAACACTATGTGTGGGGAAAAAAAGGCACAGCACACCAACATCAAAACCTCATCCCCACTGTAAAACATGGCGGAGGGAGCATCATGGTTTGGGGCTGCTTTGGTGCCTCAGGGCCTGGACGGATTGTTGTCATTGATGGGAAAATGAATTCCAGAGTTTATCAGGACATTTTGCAGGAAAACGTACGACCATCTGTCCGCCAACTGAAGCTCCGCAGAGGATCGGTGATGCAACAGGACAATGACCCAAAGCATACAAGTAATTCAACAAAACAATGGCTTGAACAGAACAGAATACGCCTTCTGGAGTGGCCCAGTCAGAGTCCTGACCTCAACTCGATTGAAATGCTGTGGCATGACCTTAAGAGAGCGATTCACACCAGACATCCCAAGAATATTGCTACACTGAAACAGTTTTGTGAAGAGGAGTGGTCCAAAATTACTCCAGATCGTTGTGCAGGTCTGATCTGCAACTACAGGAAACGTTTGGTTGAGGTTATTGCTGCCAAAGGAGGGTCAACCAGTTATTAAGTCCAAAGGTTCACATACTTTTTCCACCCTGCACTGTGAATGTTTCCATCTTATGTTCAATTAAAACATGACAACAGCTAATGTTTGTGTAGTATTATTTTAAGCAGACTGTGTTTTTCTATTGTTGTGACTTACATGACGTTTAGAGTGCATTTTATGGCCAATTCATGCAAAACTCCACGTAATCCCAAAGGGTTCACATACTTTTTCTTGCAACTGTATTTCTAAACAGGGATTTACAAGTCTGGAACAAGGCAAAATATAGTCCAGTACACAAATCAATGGGGCAGATTAGTGTGATGGCACTAATATGGCACCTCAAATCTGTCTTTCATCAACCTACCAGGTAACCTATTTTTGCATACAGATTTATTGATCAACTTACCATTTATTGGTCATGCTTACTGAAATAAAAAAATAACTCTCACAATTCTTGTGAATATCATCCCAGTTCAGTTCCCAAATATCTCTATCAATGTAATGCAAGACAAAGGCGGTGTCAGCAACAAGTGACTGTGGAAGGCAATACACAGAAGTATCCCATGGAGCGTGGTTAGCATTATGCAGACTGTAGAATCTAAGTGTCCATACAGGTAGTCTTCATCTTACAACCATTTGTTTAGTGACCAAAGTTACAGTGGCAAGTGAAAAAGTGACTTATGACTGTTTTTCACACTTACAACCGTTGCAGCATCCCCATGGTCACATGATCAAAATTCAGATACTCGGCAACTGGCATATATTGATGTCAACGGCAGTGCGACCTTTTGACAAGCAAAGTCAATGGGGAAGCCAGATTCACTTAACAGCCGTGTCACTAAATTAAGAATTGCAGTGAGTGGTGTTACAACTGTGGCAAGGCAGGCCGTAAAAATGGGGCAAAACTACTACGGTACCTTGCTTAGCAATGGAAATTTTGGGCGGAAAATTGTGGTTGTCAAGTCGAGGACTAGCTGTATCCTCCTTCGGCCCAGACTAGAGAGGACAGTGCCCTTTGGCTAAAGGAGATGGGGAATATGCTGACGGTAACCAAAATTGAACCTTGAAGCTGGGCCAATCTCAGCCAAGTCTGCATCAGTGTAAATGAGACATACGAATGTAAGCTGCTTCTGTGGTGGAGGGGGATGAGAGGCCGAATCGCGAGCACATGCCCTCTAAAACTGCTTCGTAAGGCCAGGAAGATAAACCCAAGAAATCACTTAACGCCCTCAGCCTTTCCATTGCTCCAGCAGCTGGCTCAAGAGTTGGCAGGGGGAGCTTTATATTCACGTTAACGAACACCGGCTTTTGTTTTTTGGTTCCCGGAACAACGGGAAACACGCAAAACCCAGAGGAACCACAGCAAGTCAAGAAAATAACATAAATGCAACACGTGCAAACGGTTTTTCCTTCTGCGTGTGGGGGGGAAAAAACAACCTGGTCACACAAAAGAGGGTATGAATTATGCATTCCACCTACCCCACCCCACCCCACCCCGCGTGTAAAACGAGCCGACGAGACGAGTAGAAAAAGCCCTCTTCGTCTCACACACACACACACACACACACACACACACACACACACACAGGTTGGGGTGCTGAATCCCCGCCCTTCCGGCTTGGGAACGAAGCGCAGGCCGTCCCTCTCTAGGGAGGCGTAGGCTAAATCTACCTTCGCTCTTTAGGATAGGAGAGACTTGGCCTTGCTCACCTTCGGTCAAGTCTCGGCCGGACAGGTTTAATTGGCCGCTTTTCCTAGCCGCCCGAAGCAAGCCCTGGGGGACGGCGGCCGCGTCGGCCTCATCCTGCCCAGCGGCCCGCCTGAAGCCCGCCAGGGAGCGGCCCGCGCCCTGTCTCCGCGCGCCAGACATCTTGGGCGCCCTCAGCTCTTCTCCCGCCTGAATTCCAAGGAGGGGGCGGGAAACGCGACTAGCCGGCCTTTCCGCGCAAAAAAAAAGACAGACCGGGCTGCTCCCACTACCTCCGCCTTTGGGAGGAGGCGTGAGAAGAGCCGAGAGGCGGTTTTCTGAATCGAGACCGCGATTTTTTGCTTTAAAAGTTGGGGAGTGAATGGGGAAGGATCCCAGTTAGTGACTCTCAAGGAAACGCCGCCTCTGCGAAATGAAACTAGGCGTCCGCTTTTCCTCTCTCCCGAATGGGGCGTCTCCTTGAGATTCACGATTGTGCTTTTGCTGTGAGGTAGGTTAAGGCTGAGCCAGGATCAAGGCCCTGGTTCCAGGTCTGTCCAAACAGTTAAGATTAAGATTTCTTACCACACTATGTATGCTAATCAGCTCATCATTGCAAGTATCTGGTTGGACTCACACAATTACTAAAGCAGAATCCCAGGTTAATGTGTGTACTATATTACATAGCATGCTGCATCCAAATAGACTTTTTATATTTGGTCTGCAAACAAGATGACTGGGTTTACAACAATAAACCCAGTTCTACAGTTGTATGTTACAAAGCAATGGCAGCACTTTTAGCAGTAGTTGATGTGGGGAGAGACTAAGCAGGATCAGACTATGTTGTGCATTGGTGGAAAAATAATATGACTTCTCAGGACTATAGTAGATAGGGAAGGTTTTTTTAAAAAAGCCAATCCAGGAGGCAATGGCAAACTACATATTGTTGCCAAAAAAATCTTTGTGGACGCATCGAGATCTATATACTACTAAAATTCTGATTGTCATAACCTATCATTGGGTGAAATGGTACATCAGAAGAGCAACAATTTTTGAATCAAACTACTTCAAATGGACTAAATTATAGAATGTGTTCATAAACTGGGACCCATGACTCCTGGGAGAATGACATTTGGAGAAGTTGTGGCTGCTTCAGTGCTGCTGTGCTCCAGAGTTCTGCCGTTGCTGCGGTTCCATGACAGTTACCCAGGCAGTCTTGCAATCCCTCATTCCCATCCTCACTCAGCAGCAGACACATTCCTGCTGGAAAGGGGAGATTTCCAATGCTATCTGCCAGGTTCCCCTAAGGAAATTCAATGGGGGAAGCCTGCAGGAAGTTGGAAGTCACTCCTGCTCCCACTGCTTTATTATCCACTCTTGGTTATTCTGTTTCTGTTTAGGTAAAGAAGTATCTGAAATAATGACCCGAAAAGGTACAAGTTCTCTAGTATTCACCAAACCTGAAGCTCATTTCAAGGATGTCCTTACTCATGGGTTGAGCAAACCTCGCCAGTCTGTATCACATCTAAGTACAGCTTTATTGTCATTAATACTGGTGTGTCATTTTACTATTTCATATTTTCTGTCCATTCAGCCCCATACACATACACACAGAGCGGTGGGGGATGAATGAACAGAATATATCTATCTCTTCTGTCCAAACTGAGTCCTTCAGGAGAAGGGCGGTATACAAATTTAATAAATAAATAAACTTATAATGAAAAGCCCATAATTCACAAAATTAAAACATAAGTGTGCTAGTCTTGAGATATCATGAGCCTTTTTGCTTTTATGGCAACATAAGCATCACTTCTCTGGAAATCAAGAAAGCATTTCTAGTGAATATTTAATATTAAAATACTTCTAATGTGCAATTTTATACAGATATAGCTATCAGCATTTTATTGTTCAGTCACTAAGTTGTGTCTGACTCTTTGCAATCTCATGGACCATAGCACACCATACCAGGCTCCCCGTTCTCCACTGCCTCCCTGAATGTGCCCAAATTCACATTCACTGTGTTAATAACCCTATCTAACCACCTCATCCTCTGCTGTCCCCTTCTACTTTTGCCTACAATTTTTCCCAACATCAGGGTCTTTTCCAACAAGTCATCTCTTCTCATTAGGTGGCCAAAGTATTTGAGCTTCAGTTTCAGTGTCTGTCCTTCCAAAGAATAGTCAGGGTTGAGGTGATTTTTTAAAAAACCTTTTTGGTATGTTTCTCCAGTTAGTGGTGACTCCTGATGACTGCTGGATTGAAGCTTTTGTTGACAAGATTTCAGGAGTGGTTTGCCCTTGCTTGTTTCCTAGAGTTGAGAGTGCTTGGCACAAGGTCGTCCAGCTGGCTTCATGGCTAAAGCAAGACTAGAACTCAGTCTCCTGGTTTCTATCCTGATGTCTTAACCATTACTCAAAACTGGCTCTGCCACCAATAATTAGATCTAGCAAAAAAGTGAGGTACTGTCTTCTACTCTCAATCCATTTGCAAAATGTCAGGTTTTTTTTCTAAATTTAGAAAGAAAAATCAGAATTCATGTCACTTTCATCATCTGATCCTGTGGAACATATCAGCCCAGCCTTCTGCAATCTGGTAACCTCCAGAACATACATAGTATAGGTATAGGTACAGATCTTCCTGCTTGAGCAAAGGGCTGGACTAGAAGACCTCCAAGGTCCCTTCCAGCTCTATTCTGTTCTATTCTTGATCATTTTGAAAGAAGACTGACCGTGAGAACAATCAACCAATGGAACAGACTGCCTTCAGATGTTGTTGGTGCTTCCATCACTGGAGGCTTTCAAGAAGAGACTGGACTGCCACCTGTCAGAAATGGTGTCGGGACTCCTGCTTGGGCAGGGGGTTCGACTAGATGACCTACAAGTCTCTTCCAACTCTGTTGTTCTAAATTGTAAAGGCTGGATACATGACATATTCAATCCTGCTTTAATGCTATGGTGTAGTACTTAAAACAATGAGCTGTTAAAGAGTGCTTTGTTAAGTTCTGCAAAAAAGGTATACATAAATCCTCTTTAAAATTTACTTGTCAGTCAAGCTCACGTGAACATTTCACAATAATTTGAAAAGATTTTAATAGAAAAGACTTTGCCAAGTATTTTACATAAAATTACATAAATACCAGGAAACAGCATTTTTTAAAGTGACCTAATGAATAAATCATACCGCAGCCCCTTTGAGATGGGCTGTTTAGAAATAGGAATAATTTCTGCAGTACTTAGAAACTGCACGTTTAACATGGTTAATGGCCAAGACTCCTCTGTTTAAAAAGGGAAAATTAGCTCCACTCCCTGAGCTTTGGCCTTCTCCTGCACTAGTGATCCAGCATGCCTATACATACTGGAGAATATTTGTAGCTCAGGGTTGAAATGAGGGGTCCCTGATGCTCTGAGCTTGGTTTCCTTGCAAATGTTTCATTATCCAAACTGAGTAATTTCAGCAGTACTAATGACGCACTAGCATGAAGGACCCTGTGTATATTTTTGTTATTTGCGAAGTCATGTCCGACCCATCGCGACCCTATGGACAACGTTCGTCCAGGCCTTCCTGTCCTCTACCATCTTCTGGAGTCCATTTAAGCTCACGCCTACTGCTTCAGTGACTCCATCCAGCCACCTCATTCTCTGTCGTCCCCTTCTTCTATTGTCCTCAATCTTTCCCAGCATTAGGCTCTTCTCCAGTGAGTCCTTCCTTCTCATTAGGTGGCCAAAGTATTTGAGTTTTAGCTTCAGGATCTGGCCTTCTAAAGAGCAGTCAGGGTTGATCTCCTCTAGGACTGACCGGTTTGATCACCTTGCAGTCCAAGGGACTCGCAGGAGTCTTCTCCAGCACCAGAGTTCAGAGGCTTCAATTCTTTGGCGCTCAGCCTTTCTTATGGTCCAGCTTTCACTGCCATACATTGCAACTGGGAAGACCATAGCCTTGACTATACGCACTTTTGTTGATAGGGTGATGTCTCTGCTTTTTAGTGTGCTGTCTAGATTTGCCATGGCTTTCCTCCCCAGGAGCAAGCGTCTTTTAATTTCTTGGCTACAGTCCCCATCTGCAGTGATCTTGGAGCCCAGGAAAATAAAATCTGTCACTACCTCCATTTCTTCCCCATCTATTTGCCAGGAATTGAGAGGGCCAGATGCCATGATCTTGGTTTTCTTAATGTTATGTTTCAACCCATGTTTTGCACTCTCCGTCTTCACCCTCAACAAGAGGCTCTTTAGTTCCTCTTCACTTTCTGCCATTAGAGTGGTATCATCTGCATATCTTAGGTTGTTGATGTTTCTTCCGGCAATCTTAATTCCAACTTTTGATTCATCTAGCCCTTCCTTTCTCATGATGTGCTCTGCATATAAATTAAATAGGCAAGGCGACAGTATACAGCCTTGCCGGACTCCTTTCCCAATTTTGAACCAATCAGTTGTTCCGTGTCCAGTTCTCACTGTTGCTTCTTGGCCCGCATATAGGTTTCTCAAGAGACAAATAAGATGGTCTGGTATGCCCATCTCTTTAAGGACTTGCCACAGTTTGTTATGATCCACACAATCAAAGGCTTTAGCATAGTCAATGAAGCAGAAGTAGATGTTTTTCTGGAACTCTCTAGCTTTCTCCATGATCCAGCATATGTTGGCAATTTGATCTCTAGTTCCTCTGCCTCTTCGAAATCCTGCCTGTACTTCTGGTAGTTCTCGATCCACATACTGCTGGAGTCTAGCTTGTAGGATTTTAAGCATGACTTTACTAGCATGAGAAATGAGTGCAATGGTGCGATAGTTTGAACATTCTTTGGCACTGCCTTTCTTTGGAATTGGAATGTAAACTGATCTTTTCCAATCCTGTGGCCACTGTTGAGTTTTCCAAATTTGCTGGCAAATTGAGTGTAGCACTTTTACTGCATCGTCTTTTAAGATTTTGAATAGCTCAGCTGAAATACTGTCACCTCCACTAGCTTTGTTGTTGCTCAGGTTTTCTAAGGCCCACTTCACTTCACATTCTAGGATGTCTGGCTCGAGGTCAGTGACCACCTCATTGTGATTGTCAGGGATGTTAAGCTCATTCTTGTATAGTTCTTCTGTGTAATTTTGCCACCTCTTCTTAATCTCTTCTGCCTCTGTTAGGTCCCTGCCATTTTGGTCCTTTATCATGACCATTTTTGCATGAAACGTTCCTTTCATCTCTCTAATTTTCTTGAAAAGATCTCTGGTCCTCCCTGTTCTATTGTTTTCTTCTATTCCTTTGCATTGTTCATTTAAGAAGGCATTCTTATCTCTTCTAGCTATTCTTTGGAATTCTGCATTTAATTGGGCATATCTTTCTTTTTCTCCCTTGCCTTTCGCTTCCCTCCTTTCCTCAGCTATTTGCAAAGCTTCCTCAGACAGCCATTTTGCTTTCTTGCATTTCTTTTTCTTTGGGATGGTTTTGGTTGCTACCTGTTGTACAATGTTGCGAACCTCTGTCCATAGTTCTTCAGGCACTCTATCAGATCTAATTCCTTAAATCTATTTGTCACCTCTACTGTATATTCAACAGGGATATGATTTAATTCATACCTGACTGGCCTAGCGCTTTTCCCTACTTTCTTTAATTTAAGCCTAAACTTTGCAACAAGAAGCTCATGGTCTGAGCCACAGTCAGCTCCTGGTCTTGTTTTTACTGACTGTATAGAGCTTCTCCATCTTTGGCTGCAGAGCATATAGTCAATCTGATTTCTGTGTTGACCGTCTGGTGATGTCCATGTGTAAAGCCGTCTCTTGGGTTGTTGGAAAAGAGTGTTTGCTCTGACCATCTTATTCTCTTGACAAAATTCTATGTATATACATCAAGCTAAGCCACTCAAGAAATTGAGCCCCTGCTAGCTCTGTTTTTATTACAATGTGGAGAGACTAATTTGACAGATTTATGCATGGAATCCATCACTTCGATTCAAATGGACTTCGGAAAGCTGGCACGGTAAATAGCGTTCAGAATTAGAAATCTCCCTGCCGAACAAAGCTAAGCATCAAGCCCAACCGCCAGGCCCTAGGCGGAAATAGAAAAAGGCCTTCGCCGCCGCCTGCAGATTGCGCACATGCGCAGCAAGGAATCTCAAGCGGGCCTGCGCACAGGCGAGTTATGCGCGTCTCGTTTCACCAGGCGGCCCGGTTGTTGAGCAGGCGCAGTCTGGCAGGTTCTTGCGTCGTTCGGAGAGAGCCGCTGAGGAGCTTGGGATATTGCGGCCCAGGGAGTCTGGTATCGAAACGATCGTTCGGCGGCCGTTACTCTGCGCGCGGGGGCCTTTTTTTCCTCCCTCGCGATTAGAGCGACGGGAAGCGCCGAGGGACACACGAAGGAGGCGTCTCCCGATCCCCCAGGGCCCTTAACCCCTCTGCCCTCGATGCGTTTGTAAGTGCCGGATCAGGAGGCAGCGCGATGGCTTCAAGCAGCGGCACCGATGTGATTCAGGTCACAAACGTCTCCCCGAGCGCCAGCTCGGAACAGATGCGGACTCTCTTCGGCTTCCTGGGCAAGATCGAAGAATTGCGCCTCTTCCCTCCCGAGTAAGTTCCGCTTCTCGAGAGAGAAGAGAGAGACGATGGTCGTGTTTTTTTTTAAAGGCCGCGGCCTCATTGAAGCCGTGAAGCCATTGCTGGATTATTACTAGGCCCCGATCGGCCGGGGTGGGGCTGGGCGTGGAGGAGAGGGCCGGAGGACAGCGGCAGAAATATAGACGAGCTGGCCTCGGTGCTTGCCGCTTTCCAAAGGCTAAAAGCGGATCACGCGGTCCTTTCCGCGCCATCCCTCCCCCCCCCGCTCCATCTTGAGTTTCCGGCGCTGGCGCTGCCTTTCTTTTTGGCTCGCCGCCCTCGCCCGCTTTCGAAACCGGGGGGGGGGGGGGGAGGAAGGCAGGCGGCGTCAAAAAAAAAAAAGAAAGATCTGCGGGGGGCGCTGATGGACGATTTTGAACGCAACGTGTATTTTGTGTTTTAGGGGATTAGGCATTTTCCGAGGCCGTTCCGCGGACGCGCTTGGCCCGCTTCTGTGGGAGAGCCACGTTGCGAGGTGGATTGGTTTTAGGAAAAATACTGTATTGCCTGGGGGGGGGGGAGAAGAAACTCCGGTTGTAAGAGGAGGAAGAGTTAAGCTACGGTTTAATCCAGGTTGTTTTCCTGTCGCCAGTTAAATATGTGTGTGTGTGTGTGTGTGTGTGTGTGTGTGTGTATATGTATATATGTATATATGTAAAGGTAAAGGTTCCCCCGCACATGTGTGCTAGTCGTTTCCGACTCTAGGGGCCGGTGCTCATCTCCGTTTCAAAGCCGAAGAGCCAGCGCTTGTCTGAGGACATCTCCATGGTCATGTGGCCGGCATGACTAGACGCCAAAGGCGCACGGAACGCTGTTACCTTCCCACCGTAGTGGTCCCTCTTTTTCTACTTGCATTTTTACGTGCTTTCGAACTGCTAGGTTGGCAGAAGCTGGGACGAGTAACAGGCGCTCACTCTGTTACGCGGCACTCGGGATTTGACCCGCCAAACTGCCGACCATCTGGTCGACAAGCTCAGCATCCTAACCCACTGAGCCACCGCGTCCCTTTATATGTATATATATATGTATATGTGTATGTGTATATGTATATGTATGTATATATTTATTTATTAATGGGACTTATATCCCGCCCTCTCTCCCGAGGGACTCAGGGCGGCTATAACAACAACGAAACTTAAAAGGTCTCTGTACAGTAAATTAAAATTAGAAATGGAAATAAATTAAAAGAAATGAAAGAATAGAGTTAAAATGGTAAATGTAATTAAAATCCCTGTCAGTCCAAAATATAACAACAAAGTTGATTTTTCTTTTCTTCGATTATGGTTTTTGTTTGTTTGTTTGTTTGTTTGTTTCTTTGGCAGCCGTATTAGCATTTGTAGTTTTTGTAATTTTCAGGTAAAAAGGAAGTAAGTGTGTTACCTTTCGATGTGCGTTTGGGGCGTAAGGATAAGCCAGACCCGATTCCGCACAAGGCAGTGTGATAACCCACGATTTGGATTTTTGAATTGATAAAGAGCCACAAGAAGTAACCAGTGTGGAAAAAAAATGTTTCCTCCCTCTCCCCCCCCCTGCATTTATCCTCTTTCGATGGGAGTATATTTGGGAACTTGTGCTGTGGTGTCTGAAAGAGAGCTGGTGGGGGTGAAACAGGAACCTAATTTTATTATGAATGCAGAATAGATTCCTATAGTACCAATAAAGGAGGATATTTGTAGCTCAGGGTTGAAACTCAAAACACTCCTTTTCCACCTGGCTGATCTGGACTGACAGGCATTTTAATTATGTTTACAATTTTTAATTTATTTTTAATTTTAATTTATTGCACAGATGACTTTAATTTTAATTTTATCTTAATTTCTGTTATATGTTATTGTTGTTAGCCGCCCTGAGTCCTTCGGGAGATAGGGCGGGATATAAGTCCCATTAATTAATTAATAAATAAATAAATAAATCCTAGCACTGATGATGTTACCTGGTTTGGGTAACGCAAGGTCTGCAAGAAAAACAACCAAGGTCTTCACAGACCACCACTGGGGTAGACTACTGTAGTAGAAGTAATGCTGAACTATTGAGATCGGCCACAGATTAGTGAAATAACCAAAACGGGTTTTTTTTTTGTTCAGGTTTCAGACAGAACAAAATCCAGACAGTGTGAGGAGGCAAAATTGCTACATCTCAAGTAGATGCCAAGGCAACATATAACCTACTGGCCCAACCACTCCCCAATGTTCTTGTTATTTGTCTCTTCTTGCCTCAACTAAGCATGTATGGCCCTCGCCTAACTTCCCACCATCTTTCTTGCCTTCTCTCTTCCATTGAGAGAGGAAGATGCTGGCATTCAGTAAAGTTCTAAGAATCTGCCCCCCATTTACTTCTGGCAATAAGAAAACACAGCAGGCTTGGCCTGTGTCCCATATAATCCGAAAGCATATTCTAGAATGGCTGTTAACAATCTGGTGGCCTCTAGATCAATGGGACTGCAATTCCCATGATCCCTAGCCAGTAAAATATAGCATACTTGGGGTTTTATGGTGAAGCATACTTTTTTTTTGGGGGGGGGGTGTTCCAGGTTAGGAAAAAGATATTTCCACAGATAGTCACTGTATGCCCAAAACACAACAGGAAAGAAGGGACCTTTCTAAATATTCAGATTTTCTGCATGAAAAAGGAAAAGAAGCCCTGCAAAATGTAATTATGGGATATTATTGAAATATGGAAGCCACCCAACTATTACAGGGATACATCTCAGAAAATGCCTGCATAGCATCAGTACTTAAAGCATAACTTGGCCCTAGCATAATGTTAAATTATACTAATTACCCTGAAATAACATGTTGGGAGGTAAAACAATTTCCCTGGAAGAGGATTGGTTGTTGATTTCCCACCATAAGTGACATAATTCTGTCTGGGCATTTACTTTATGGATATAGCTACAAATTTGGATCATTTTATTTATTTGATTTATAGCTCTTCTTTAATTCAGCAGTTTTAGATAGTTCATATTATATTCTGTCCTGTTTTTCTCAGGAAAAAACAACTCCCAAGTGGTAGATTGGATTGAGAGTCTGTGTGACCCAGAGTACCTGATGAGCTTCTGTGGCTAATGATGAATTAGCATCTAGTTCTTCTCAACTCTGATCTAACACCATAATCATGCTACCTCACTTAATCTTTTATTTGGTGCAAAGCTAAACCTTTGGGTTCTTGGTGTTGTCTGAACTTGATGGTTTTCCTCTAGCCATTCCCCAGCCAGGCTAGATAACAGACCAGAAAACAACCAGACCCCTACAGTTTAGCCCTGAACTACGGGTAGTAGATATGTTTTTTGTCACTGGAAAAGTAAACTACTTACCATCATTAACATGAAGTGTGTACAATGCACTTTGCATGTATTTCTTGAAGAGAGAAATGATATATGTTGCCCTGAGGGAAGATTTTTCTCTCAAAGAGAAAAAAATCAAGTTATCATCTATTGCAGACATGTCAAACACAAGGCCCGGGGGCCGGATTCGGCCCGCGAAGCCATCCTGGAAACAGTGAGGGAACGGCCCCCACTGCCTTGGCCCTGGCCCAGAGACCCTCCTTCTGCCAGAGACCCTCAGATCTGTCCCACCTCCTGCCCAGGCCCCCATAGGCACCCTTGATGCGAATGATGGTAGAGCTGGCCATGCCCACCCTGGCCATACCCACCCGGCCCCTTGAGGGCAACCGCAATGCTGATGCGGCCCTCAATGAAATTGAGTTTGACACCCCTGATCTATTGCCTATCACATCCTATCAAGAATGTCAGTTACATCTTCCCAGTTTTCAGTATTAGATTAAATCTTAAATACACATAGTAAGAACCAAGTGTATGTCTGAGTGAACAACTCTAGGGTTGCCCTCTTCGTAATTTTGAAAGGGTAGGTGAATATTAATATTATTTATACTTATTTAAGTTTAATTGAAATTAAGTATAAATATGAACCTTCTCCAGCCATGCATTTAATAATTTTCCCTGTTCTATAACATTAAAAGCAGCAAGCATTTTTGGAAAAAATGCGCTCCATGCCCAATACATTTTTATATAGTTCCATAAGTCAAATAATGTTAACCTTTGTTCATGTTACATCTGACGTTCATATTCTGATTTTTTTTTCCAGTGATTCCCCTTTGCCTGTTTCTTCCCGTGTGTGTTTTGTAAAGTTCCAAGAACCTGACTCGGCAGTTGTGGCTCAGCACCTGACAAATACTGTATTCGTTGACCGAGCATTGATAGTCGTACCCTACGCAGAAGGTTTGTGAATTGTTTAAAGATCTATGAAGCCATAGACCTCTTGATATTAAATCCTGATGTAGTTGAATAGCATGAAGTTTAGCATGTAAAACATCCAAGCATTTTGCATTTTTAAAACCCTTGGTATACTCTCATCGTTGATTTCTATACAACAGACAGAAAATACTAATTCAGCACTTGCTGGAGCTTGCCCATCTGTTTTTGCAAAGGCTTTTAGAATACTTTTATATTCGTGCAACATTATTTGATTTATTTTCGCCAGACTGCCTCAATCAATTTTTAAGCTATCTTTTTTAAATGAAATATGTAAACAAGCAACATTGCTCTAAGTTGCCTGGCATCTGTTATCACATGGCTCATTCTCCCTTGTGGAGAGTTAGTGAATACATATATATATATATTATCAGTTACAAGGCAATGTTCTGCTTGTTTTAGTTGACAACTGAAAAGCAGTTACCCTCAACATAAATTCTGGTACACCAAGGGTTTGATATCTCTGCTAGTCAGAAAATATCGGCAACGGTGCTAAATGGGCACTGGGTGTTAGATCTTATTCCACATTTTCTTATTCAACCTTGCTATATATTCTAGAATTTCTCTAAAATAATAAACTCTTCTCTCTTATTTGTGTGTGTGATTTTTATAGTGGAGAAGGCAAATGCAAAAGCCCTTCCAGATGACTGAAACTGTGGGGTCCTCTGCAGCTACAGGGGATTCTAGACATTAACTAAAGGCCAGCAAGCACTCAAGTCCCCAAGTGTTTTCCCGGTGCAAATCACTCACTTGTTAACAACATTTTTTTCTCTTCTTTTTCTTACATTTTTAGGGTGTTACAGTAATTTGAAAAACAAATGAGCAGGTTGGAAATATAACTAAAACTCTGCCAAGAAGACTGCTCTTCTAATGAGTTCTGTTGAACCACTGTAGATTGCAGCACAGCTCTTTCAAAGGCACTGTTAACTGATAAACTAGCACTCATTTTAGATCACGAGATTACAGCAAAGGCTTAAGCTGCACTTCTGCAATACAGAGATTACTACATCTCATTAAAATCAACGGGATTTACTTACGCAGACTAATTGTGCTGGAATGTGATCTATGTTTTTTTATATGTAGTATCTCGTTTTGCTCATTAACAAGGCAGAAGAATATGCAACAGGCAGGTCTGATTAATTAATGTGAGGATATTCCAAACTGAAACCCTCATTAAGATCGACAAAGTTTAACCCTCATTGGTTTAACTTGGCTGAATAGAACGCTTTAAAGTATTGCTTCTTACATATAATTCTGACAGTGTCAGATACATCTGTGTCTTGAGTCTTACATATTTGCTATCTGTATTAGGGCCAAGCTAGATGCGACAGTAGCTGTGTTTTTAAATACGGATCTTGTAGAAAGAGGAAGGGTGGGAGTGCTTCTTTTTAGAGCAAAAGGGGGCACATGGGTGAAGTGTATAGCCGCCTTCCTGTGCCTGCAATTTAACCTCCTTGCAGTCTGTCTTCCTTTGTTTTTTTCTTTATCTGAGTTCCAGTGCTGCAACTGTGCCAGCACCCGCAGAAAGCTACTGTGGTGAAATAAGCAGCAGGCTGGGGTAGGTTTCAGGGCCCTTGCCTCTTTGTATTCCTTTTATTACTAAACATGGATAAAGACCATTTTATGTGATTGGGGAAGGAATGCCGCTGTCGTGTTCACCTTGGCTCTAATTAACTGAACCAATAGTGTCCAAAATATTTGCAAGTGAGTGTTTTTAAGAATAGTACCTCTCTTTTAAGAGCTTGAATGGTTTTTATACGTAATACATATATTTTTTTCTCTTTATAAACATGATTTTAAACTCTGCTAGAAAGATAGACGACTGATAAATCTTACTGCAACATCAGTCAAAAAAAAAAGATGACTTTTCTGAATTATTGCTGAGGCTTGTTTAATGCAATTTGAGCAGTTGTTGCCTATCAAGAACTCATTGGGTTTTTAGGATCTGCACCATTTTGTAGTTGGCAGGATATGACAATTCTGGGCACAGTGGTTTTATCAGAATAATGGACCCATGGATTTTCCTATGAACTTGTTCTGCTCTGTTCTCGCAAATCTTCCTTATCTGTGAAAGAATATGGGTATCACTCTTCAATTCTTCTTTTCACAAGGCCCCATTTTTGCTGGTGCTTAAGCATTGCTGAGGGAAAAAACAACATTTCAAGATCAGTGAAACTGTTCAGTTGCATTGAGGCATATGCTTAAGCACTCCGCTGAATTGAAATCTTTACCCTTTACTATTGTGGCGATACGTTCTGATATTACCTCTCTACAAATATCAAAGTATGCATTGTACTGATCATATCCCCTAGTATCAAGTCGCATTTCTGTTTTTGGTGTGTTCATACATCTTGGTGTTGATTGTTGCTTTGTGTTCTAGACTTAACACAAAGTTCACGGTAAGGCATAGTACTATAATCTTCGTGATGAAATGGAAGGTTTGGAAGCAATGTAGATATTAAAACTGACTTTGGGTGGGTTTATCTAGGTTCTTTGGTTAATGTTTGTTTCTTTTGTCTGTTTCTTTTTTCTTCATTTCTACACATTCATGCAGTATGTCATGGTTCTAACAAAGCAGCAGTAAAAAAACTCTTGACGCATGAAAATTAACTGGTGAGGGGCCTCATTGTTTTTTTTAAAATTGTAGTTTTATTTCTGAATAACTTTTTTCCTAAAAAACGAGAGGATCAGATGCATGACTACTTAATGGATGCAGATCTTCTGTGAGGTGTCTCAAGAGCATTTTTAGCTAGATGCCAGAAATGTTATAGTTGCACTAATTATGTGTAAACATAAGTAATATCCTCTTGAGACATAATTTGCATGCAAATTTATCCCATAATCTCAGTAGATATGTTTATATTGATGCATTAATGCCCTGTATCTAAATGACCTCCCCACCCCCCCCTTTTCCCACCATAACTTTTGGTATTGAAATTATGACAGCTCAGTGACAGAAGAAAGATAACAGTGCTGTGTATTATACATTTGTTTATATTATCGGCACTTCTCAGTATAGGTGGAAGGAACCATTACCTTTATTTAACAGTGGTTTTTCTTTTTTGTTGTTGTGTTTTACAGTTCTTTTCCCTGGTTCAGCCTGAACTATATACCAGGCCCTGCTGAAAATACCACCCAACAGTTTTCTTCTGCAGCTTATCCAGTTTCTCTTAAGTGCCCTGTACATATTGTATGTTTTATGATGAGATGCAGTTTTTTTTTAATATGTCTTGCAGAAACGGTTCTGGTATTTGCAAATATATAGTACAGTTGTCTTATTGAACTCTCTCACGTTGGGGGCTTGGGCACATTAACAGATTAATCCATATGTATAGGGCTTTTGCTGTTGGTTAAAATAACAACAATCAACATTACTGTTTGTCTCACGTTGGGCCTTTTGAAGGTTATTCTTTGTTCAGGGATAGGCGATAAAAATAGACACTTAGCAGACTACAAGCTGCAAATCAGAAGTTTATTCTGAAAGGGCAGTACTCAGCAGCATTCTTGGTACAGTAACCATAACACAGAGTGGAGCATGTGTTTTACTGCACAGGTAAGAATGTGTCACATTTTAGGTGTTTACATAAACACATACACGCGGACACATATGCAGAACCTACATTTGGACCTTTGTGGAGACCTTCATATCCAAATGAGAAGTCAGCAAAAGCCCTACACTTTTTCTTACCTTCTCTTTAAGTTTTACAAAATTGTATGGTAGGTGTAAAAGAAATCATAGTGAACTGTGCCATATTATTAACCCCTAAATCAACCTTTTTTTGTCTTGTGTATCTTGATTTTTCTGTGTGCTTTATAGTGAAGCAGCCGACACGAGTCGTTGTTCATAAAACAGCTTTTGAAAGTTGAGAGCACACCCCTGGAGAACCGACTGTGCTTGCTTACGTTTGGTTCATGACTTAAAAATCGAGTACAGGTGATGAAATCTTGGCAGTGTTAACAAAAAAGTAGTGTGTATTGTGCTATTTTTTATTCTAGAACTTAACCTTTTGTAGAGAAAAAGGAACAAATTTTCACACATTGAAGTTTCATTCTGACAAGCAAGTTAATGATAAATTATTAAGAGAGCAAACATTGTATTATAGCCAACATAAGTACTTTCAGCAAACTCAGATGGTGTTTCAGGGAGACATTTTCTGGGTGTATTTGTGTGTGGTTTTTTTGTTTTGTTTTTTAAAAGAAAAAAAAATTGGTGGGGGTAACTTCTAATGCAAAGTTGTCTCTCTGCAGGAGTTATTCCTGATGAGACTAAGGCTTTATCTCTCCTGGCACCAGCTAATGCTGTGGCAGGCCTTCTGCCAGGGGGTGGACTCCTGCCTACACCCAACCCACTTTCTCAGGTAAGAAGTACACGGTGCATCAAATAACAGCAAAATTATATGATTTATATTCCTTTGTTTATGGGAGGTATGCGTATTCGAAGTTATCGTAGCGTTGGTAGCAGAATTATAATGAAGTAAGAATTGCCCCCCCCCCCCATAGTAACTGATTTCCTAGACTGGATCCCGTTCTTCCTTTTAGTTCACTGGGTTGACATCTAATTCGCTGCTACTTTTAAAGAGTTTCCTTTCCCCCCACACACACCTTCGATCCATAAAGCAACCTCTGAAATGAAAACATATGGAAGATTATGACCAGAAATGACATTCAAACATTTCTAGAGTTAGGGATGAGCCCCGGTGCAAGAGGCAAAAAGAATTGCTATGTTTTCATACGGCGTAATACTTGCACTGCTTATATGTCTTAACTGGTTTCTGTTGATCCTATCTTTAAAAAAATATTTTTAAATGAAAATGATTTATATAGCAGTCAAATCATTTAAAAAGCATTTGTCAGTTACTCACTGTTCCCCCCCCCCCGGGTAAAATCACAGAGGTGGGAGTTATGTTTGTAGTTTTCAGAAAGGGGCTTTCTTCGGATTTCCAGAGGGCAACCTTTTTACAGTAATGTTGATCCTCGTTGAGTTTGGTGTGGCTAACTTTCTAGAAAGTTTACCTCTATTGTAGCCTAAGAGTGAGCGCGCTTTCATGTTCACCTTAGAACCAGAAGTGAGGGCCTCGGATCGAGATTCTAAAAAGATGAATAAAGAACCGTCTATTATTCTTCCTTTCCAATATCCAGAAATATAGTTTTAAGAGAAGGCTGGGCTCCAAGTGGGAAACGCTACTGGTAGCAAGGATGTGAATTTCTCTTAAATGGTCTATATAGTTGCAAAATGAAAGAGGAGGCCAAATTTACAAATTCACAGAAGGTACGTCGGGCTAGAACGGGTAGGCAACCTCGGCTCTTTTATGACTCATGGACTTCAACTCCCAGAATTCCTGAGTCTGACTCAGGAATTCTGGGAGTTGAAGTCCATGAGTCATAAAAGAGCTGAGGTTGCCTACCCTGGGCTAGAAGAAGCATGCAGATCCTGTGAAATACCTTCGTGCTTCTAATTCCTTTTTGTTTCCTGCCATTCAGAGAGTGGAGACTGCCCGTTTAGAAGAGAGAAGAGAAATGCTTCTTCTGAGATGCAGCTAGTTTAGTATAAATGCAGTTTTGAAAATCTTAACTATTATTTCATTAATTGGACTTTTGGAGGTTTAATTTGGGTGCATGTTGTAAAAAATTGGAGAAAATTAAAAAAGGGGGTAATTCATATTTCCTACTTGCGTGAACCACGTTCACTTTATCTCCAATATTGGTTTTTAAAAAATCAGCTAGCAAATGATAAAATATTCTTGCATGAAAATTGGATTACTATGACCAATTGCTACTGTAGCCATTATGGCAACTGTTCAACCTAAGGGGACATCATTTGGCCAAGCATCCCATGTTTAGTCACCAGAACCTCCAGTTGGGATAGACTTAATAGCTAAAGGAAGATAGGAAACCTCTGCATTGGATTCACAGGCGCTGATACCCAATTAGATGAATAATCTGATTTGATATAAAACAGCTACCTACATTAAAGTTAATGTCATAATTAATGTCAGCGCTTCAGAACTTTAAAAAGTTACAAGTTGTTCCTGTTTTCCAGAGATCTGGAAAATGGTAGAACAATTAGAATATGCTGTATTTGTTCTTTTCTTAAGAAAATGCATAGATTGTACACATTTTCATTCTTACAGATCGGTGCTGTTCCTCTGGCTGCTTTAGGAGCTCCAACTCTAGATCCAACTCTAGCTGCTCTAGGTCTTCCTGGGGCAAACTTAAACTCTCAGGTATATTGCTTTTAAGTATAAGCCTGTCTGGAAAATCACCAGTTTCTATATTTATGCAGTTCCAAGCTCATGGAACTTTTACTGTGGAATTCCATAGGATTATTTTTGTTGACTCTGGTTTTCCACATCAACAAGAAACAAGTGAATTCATCTGACTATTGGAAGATTATGATGTATGATTGTGTATTTAACTCAGAGCAATTTATGTGCTGAACCAGTATCAGAATAGTATTGGAGGAAAGCCAATCAGCTAAAGTTCAGTGTAGAGAGAACTTTCTCTCATGGTGAAATATTTACTTGTTTTTGAAAAACTGCGCAACAATTAGCCAAAAATTGGGTTTTTCTTTTTGTATTTTGCTTTATCAGTTTAAGATAATGAACAACATAGGGAAATAAACTCCTTCAGCATTCTCCCATATCTCAAATCTGATTCATAGGGTTAGAGATTCATTTGGAACAGATTTTGGTGAATTGTTGGGCAGTGGTAATATTTCATGCTATCAATATATTGTACAATGAGAACTCAAACTCTTTAGAAGTTCTTTAACAACAACATTAGAGTTCACACTTGGCTAATACCATTTTATAATTGAAAAAGCTATATAACAGTTCTGACTCAAGTGCAGTCGTAATTGTATTTGTCTATTTATTGACTCTTAGATTCTGGATATATTTCTCATTCCAGCCATTTTGTAAATGGACAATTCCTCCAATTGCAGAAACCTCAAATAATTGAGGACTCTTGTGTAAAATTAAATATCAACATGAATAACTACCGTATTTTTCGGACCATAAGACGCACTTTTTTCCCCAAAAGTGGGGGGGGGAACGAGGGTGCGTCTTATGGTCCGAAGGTGATCCGTATGGCCAGCCCCAACTTCTGCAAGTGGAGCACGAATCGGCACGTGCTGAGAAACGCCGATTTCACGCTCCTGCAATCTGCCTCACTCGGTTTCAGCTTCCCTTGCTACAAGAGAAAGCAGGCTGAAACGGAGTGAGGGAGATTGCCAGGAATGCGAATCAGCTGATCTCACGCTGCTGAAATCTCCCTTGTTTCAGCCTGCTTTCTCTTGTAGCAAGGGAAGCTGAAACCGAGTGAAGGAGATTGCAGGAGCGCGAGATCGGCCAATTCGCATTTCTGGCAATCTCCGTTTCAGCTTGCTTTCTGCAAGAGAAAGCCAGGCCACCTCCGCGGGTACTGCTCTAATGCAGAGAGGGAAGGACAAAGAGGGAAGGAAGGAAGGAAGGAAGGAAGGAAGGAAGGAAGGAAGGAAGGAAGGAAGGAAAGGACAATGGGAGAGGGAGGGAGAGAGAGAGGAGAAAGAAATAGGGAGGGAGAGAAAGGGAGGGAAATAGAGGGAGAGAGAGAAAGGGAGAAATAGAGGGAAAGAAATAGGGAGATAGAGAAGGAGAAAGAAAGGGAAATAGAGAGGGAGAGATAGAGGGAAAGAGAAAAATAGGGAGAGAAAGAGGGAGATGGAGAGAGAGGAGAGAGAAAGAAAGAGGGAGGGGGAGAGGGAGAGAAAGAAGGAGAGAGAGAGGAATTAAATTAGTAACATGATTGTTAAGTGAATCTGGTTTCCCCACTAACTTTGCTTCTCAGAAGGTTGCAAAAGGCGATCACATGACCCTGGAACAATGTGACCATCATAAATATGAATTGATTGCCAAGCATCCGAATGTAAATCACATGACCCTAGGGATGCTGCAACGGTTATAAGTGAAAAATGGTCATAAGTCACTTTTTTCAGTGCCGTTGTAACTTTGAACAGTCACTAAGTGAATCGTAAGTCAAGGACTACCTGTACTTTATCATTTTTTTTCCTTTTTTGGGGGGGGTCAAGTTTTTGACACCTTGCTGGGTGACTGGTGGTACTCGGACATTGCCTTGTCCTAAAAGTGGTACAATGGATGAAAAGGTTGAAAAGCCCTGTTTTAGTATACCGGTACTATTTGGTTCAGAATTTTTTTTTCTTGTTTGCCTGCTCTAAAAACTGGGTGCGTCTTATGGTCAGGTGCGTCTTATGGTCTGAAAAATACGGTAGTTATCAGAAATAAAAAAATAGCTTGGATCTTGTGTATACAGTAGTGTTCTCAAAGAATTTAAATGTACACTAAGCTAATACATATGCTTACGGTAACTTGTATTATTTAATTTTGGCTAGATTTAAAGCCGTTTGGGTGTAATTTCCCCCCCCCTCCAAATATTTATATAAAAAGCATTTTTTTATTATTTTTCCTTATAGTCTCTTGCAGCAGATCAACTATTAAAACTTATGAGCACAGTGGATCCAAAGTAAGTATGGACTTTTAGACTTTTCCCCCAGACTTGCATGGTACAGGTAGTCCTTTACTCATGACCACAAAATTTCGGTCACTAAGCGAGGCACTTGTTACGTGACTTTTGTTCCATTTCGTGGCCTTTGACGCCACAGGTGTTAAGTGAATCGCTCCAGTTCAGTTAGTAACAGAAAGGTTAAGTGACTGCCTTCCTCGTTGACTTTGCTTGTCAGGAGGTCAGTGAATCTGGTCATATAACCCTGGGACACTGCAACTGTCATAAGTACATGCCAGTTGCCAAGCGTCCAAATTTTGATCACATGACCATGGGAATGCTGTAATGATCGTAAGTATAAGAAACAGTCACAAGTCACGGTTTTCAATGCTGTTGTAACTTCAAATGATCACTACATGAATAGGTGTAAGTCAAGGACTACCTGTAACTACCTGGACTTGGGGAAGCAGTTCTTTTGTGCTGCTCTTCCACTTTTGCTGTAGTAAAAACAAGGAGATGGCGCTATCAAGACTAGTTTAACATGCTTAATTGGCTTCCTTAATTTCCTAAGAAGAGGAAATGGGCGAATGCTGAGACCGCACCCTCGGATCTTCTAAGCAGGATTTATCCCTGGATGCATGCTATAATTTTATTTGCACTTTGAATTATGGGACAACATTTCATAAGTAGTAAGATATTTTCCTCTCCTTGGCAGTGCAATTCTAAGTTACTGATGGTAGGGATGGCAAATAAAACAGTTGAGAAATAGGAGTTTTGGAAGATGTCAGTTTTATAGGTCCATTAATTAAGAATATTTTCAAATTATAGTTAAATTAAGTGCTGCAATTGTAAGCTTGTACTGCCAATTATATGTTTCATGGCATTTTAATCTTATTTGTATTGGTTGATTACGTCTCAGCTGTGAAATTTCACATGTAAATAAAAGTTCAATAAAAATTCAAAATGTAGGTTAAAATTAGCAAGACTTTTGTAGTATTACAAGAGTGGCCTTTCTCCTATAGTTGTATATGCATGAGAAGATTCAGCTTGTTGAAATTCGTAAAAATGTAGAAATACTAGAGACAGGACTTTTTTATTTATTTATTTAGTAAATTTATATAGCTCTGATCTGATATATGTGACCGTGAACAGCATAAACTGTTAAAAACAGAAAAATACAAAAAAAAATAACCACATACCAAAACAACAATACAAAACCAACTAAAAAAATCTGCAGGAGAATGCAATTAATTTTCCTGGCAATACAGGCCTTTTGCAGGATGCATATCCATGTTAAATCCTCAAGCAACAAGAGTTAATAAATTATTTTTTACAGATTAACATAAAATAATTTATGCATCTGTTATGAACTAATCCCAGATTAGTCCTGTATTTTCCCATTAGGGAATTTATTGCAAAAGAGAACAAACCCATGATCTTTGGTTTTCCTTTCTGTTTATATGTGTATTTGGGAAATTGCCTGGACTAGAATATTCTTCCCAATCTCCTACTCTTGAAATGTGGTTTCCAGTGATTTCTGGTTCAGATTTCTAGTTCTAGTCCTTAACTTACAATCACAATTGAGCCCAAAATTTCTGTTGTTAAGTGAGAAATTTGTTAAGTGAGTTTTGCCCCATTTCACAACCTTCCTTGCCGCAGTTGTTAGGTGAATCATTTTAGTTGACAAATTAGTAAGCCGGTTGATAAGTGAATCTGGCTTCAGGTCGCAAAAGGTGATCATGTGACCTTAGGACACAGCAACAGTCATAAATATGAACCAGTTGCCAAAATCTGAATTTTGATGCGGATGCTGCAAAGGTCGTAACTGAAAAACGGTATCAGGTCACTTTTTCCATTGCCCTTGTAACTGAACGAACACTAAATGAAATGTTGTAAATCAAGGACTACCTGTGCTCCTTAAAGAGCAGAAGGTGGAGGCTACCTATTAATTTCGAAGTAAATTCATGGAAAAAAATAAATATCTAAATACTGCATATTAAAGAACATTCTAGGCAGTGAGATTATCTAATAAAAAGGATACACTAGGCAAAAAAAATATGAAAACAGCAAGCAAATTCCAGTTCCCATTTTTCAAATTAAGTTTTAAATAAGTTCACATAGTCCTGAAATTAACAGTTAATGCGTTTCATTTATTCATGAAAATGTATGTGCCAGTGAAAATGTATGTGCCAACTGATTCCAGACATAAATAAAAACAATAAAATACTTAATTTTTTTTAGCATCATACCTCAAAATGCCATTGTCGGCGATCAACAGTCTTTTTCACTGAATGCCTTCTTATTAAAGGAGATTGTTGTGATTATTTTTCTAATAGATAACAAGTTACGTCTATATTCTGGTTTAAATGGTCTTTCAATTTAATTTCTACGTGGTTTTTTTTTTTTAAATTTGATTCAGGCTGAATCATGTAGCTGCAGGCCTTGTTTCACCAAGTCTGAAAACAGATACCTCCAGTAAAGAAATAGAAGAAGCCATGAAACGAGTACGAGAAGCACAATCCCTGATTTCTGCTGCCATAGAGCCAGGTAAAGCAATATAAAATGTCCTCTAAGCAATTTTGCCTTCCAGAAAATTGCTGTAATACCTTGTGGTTCAGGTTCGGGGGGAAAACAATGCATTGTATGAAATATCAGTAGAAAGTCAGATATAAGTAAACATCGGGAAGGACATCTGCTTAAGAATCATGACCAGTAGTTGTTTTGATATTAGTTGCTGAAAAATACAGCAGTTGTGGGCTTTCCAGGAGCATATTGATGAGTGCCATTGGAAACGAGATGCTGGAATTATTTTTGATCCGAACCAAAGAACCCCTTTTATATTTGTTCCTAGGCTTGTTCGGATGTTATCCTAGTCAGTGTTTCATTTTATAGAATAACATCCGGCATCTATTTTATCTATGGGACTATGAATTGTTACGTTTGTAGTTCCTTGAAATATGCCCTTGACCCTTAACGCAATTGATAGAAATAGCAGACAACTGCTTTTGAGGCATGAAAACTTCTTTGGCTACAGTTTATGTATTTTTTAAAAAATAATAACTTGAAAAGCGTTCGCCCAATTTCTGTTCGTCGTTCTGTAATTGACATTTCTTATGTTCTGATGTCAGATAAAAAGGATGATAAAAGAAGGCATTCGAGATCCAGATCGCGCTCGAGGAGGAGGAGAACGCCTTCTTCTTCTAGACACAGGTCAGGGTTCCCAGAATGGCTCACCTGTTTACCAAGTTTGGCAGATAAGACCTCGGTTACCATATAATGATAATGGTAACTTTATTGTCACTTTGAATGTACACCAATCGGCATACATCAGAATGAAATTTCGTTGCATACAGCTCTCAAAGGGTCACCACCTCCACCTATATACTTCTTGTTCGTGGCCCGCTCAAATTTCACATTGTCCATTTTAGTCTCTAGGGAGTGAACGAATATGGTAGTGAATATGGTAATGGCAGGCAGCAAACACTATTTTTAAAAAATAATAATAATAATTCAGAAATAAATTGTATTAAATCAATTGATTTAGGACTTATTTTTTTAGGTAACTGTATGAAAATACAGCTGATTTAGTCGAGTAAGAGTCACAAATAATTCCCCAAACCCTGATTAGTCTTTTTAGTGCGCATGAGCTGAACATGAAGTCATTGGAATAAGTGTAACGACTAGATAGTATTGCACGGGAAATGAGGAACCCCGGTGGGTGTTTGACAATTTGCCTTCTTTTAAAATAAGGGGTTCCCTGTGTTTCATGTCTTTCAAAATGTATTTTAAGTTCCTCGTATTTTGTCTTTATTATTGAGGGAACCCTAATCGGTTACTTAAGATCGGAATCAAATGTAACAAATATTTCCATTTCTATATGTTGTGTTTCTGCTAGCGCTCAGATTATCTCAAGCCATACAGTCAGTCAAATGGACATCACCAGTGCCTGATACTGTAGTGAAATTACAACTTTTCACCATGCAAAGCTACCCTCAGTTTGTCAGATTGCCAGAAAGTGTGAACAGTTCATTTATACTCTGAAGACATTTAATTCTGCATAGCAAATAGTAAATTCCCCTACTGTAAATAATAGTGGTGTACATTCTGTTTGCTTGGTCACTAAGCATCACTGAGCATTTGATAGTTCATATAGCATCTCTTACAATGTGATCTGATACATTATTTTTGTTTTGATTAATGGTTTGCCTAATAGACGGTCACGAAGTCGATCGAGAAGACGGTCACATTCAAAGTCAAGGAGCAGAAGACGATCTAAAAGTCCACGACGGCGGCGATCTCACTCCAGAGAACGTATTAGGAGATCTAGGAGCACTTCCAAAACCAGGTGCTTGAAAAGTTCATATAATTCTGGATTCTGTTTTACACTGAAGGAAGTTATTCTGTTGGCTATAAAAATATTGGAAACATGGTTTGTAGTCAGTTTCCATTCTTGTCAGATGAAAAACTCTGATCCAGCAAAAAAGCTCCATCTGTGGAATGGGAAGGTGACAACTTTCACCAAAGTTTTGTTTTTTTTCCAGTTTTAAACATTACTCCAAACATGAGAAGGAGATCGGTGATAGGAAGAATAAGGGAAACCTTCCTTCTCTCTTGATGCTGCTATTAGTAGCTTCTGCTAGATCAAATAACATTGGTATTAATTCTACCCTGTAACCAAGATGGATGGATAGATATTGGGAGCGTATCTAAAACAAAACAAGCTCATCATTTATTCCTCTTTTTGGAAGAAAAAACTAGCTTACCCAGGTGTGCTTTTTTAATCTAATGCTGGTTTGTTTGTTTTTTTAGAGACAAAAAGAAAGAAGAAAAGGAGAAGAAACGGTCTAAAACTCCACCCAAAAGCTACAGCACAGCCAGGCGATCCCGAAGCACAAGCAGGTTTGGTGTTTGGTATACTCCTATGTTTCTCTCGAATGCTGTCCAAATTTTGACTTCTAGGAAACTTCGCTATTTGAACAATAGTACACTAAAAGCATTTCAGTGAATTGTACTGCTTTAGAAGGGACGCGGTGGCTCAGTGGGTTAGGACGCTCAGCTTGTCAATCAGAAGGTCAGCAGTTTGGCGGGTCGAATCCCGAGTGCCGCGTAACAGAGTGAGCGCCTGTTACTCCCAGCTGCTGCCAACCTAGCAGTTCGAAAGCACGTAAAAATGCAAGTAGAAAAATAGGGACCACTACGGTGGGAAAGTAACAGCGTTCCATGCACCTTTGACGTCTAGTCATGCCGGCCACATGACCACGAGACGTCCTCGGACAAGCGCTGGCTCTTCGGCTTTGAAACGGAGATGAGCACCGGTCCCTAGAGTTGGAAACGACTAGCACGCATGTGCGGGGGAACCTTTAGCTTACTGCTTTAGATCCAAACACTGAGATAAAATTCTCGGTGTTAACCCATCAACATTTCTATCTTCGAGGGCTAGTGAACCAGCACACCGAAGTCACTTAATGGAAGTTAATCCAGGCGTTAATAGACATCTTGCACTTGTCAGTGTGAATCATGAAGAATGTGAAAGTTAACTCCTCTTATGCAAGCTCCTGGCCTTTAATTTCTCAGGCTCAACAAAATAGGGGTTGTTAGAAGTAGAGACCTCGTTCTGTACTTGCACATCTCAGGCTAGTTTATCCATCTGATTGAATTACTGATTGAGAATTGGGGACAGTGTGGCTGGCATTCTGCATTAGAAACATTGTTTTGCAAGGTTTTTGCTACCAGCAAGAACAACTTCTGTCTTTCCTCTTGGCTTTTAGTTATTACCCCTGATTTTTCACTAGGTTGGTTGAGGTCACTAAGAGTTAAAAATCCTGAGCCTCAGAGAAAGAGTGATTTAATTTAGCCTTCTATTTATTTATTTTATTTATTTAATTGATTTTATATACCGCCCTATTCCCGAAGGACTCAGGGCGGTTTACAGGGCGAATTAAAACAATACAAATAAATACAATTAAAATAGAATTAAATTAAAACTAGCCCACAATTAAAACAAATTAAAATTTAAAATTAAAAATTAAAACCCCCTCAGTCCAGGCCAGGAAGATCAAATAACCAAGTTTTCAGGTCCCGGTGAAACGAGCGAAGGTCCGGGGCAGTCCGAAGTTCTACCGGCAGTTCGTTCCATAGGGCAGGCGCTCCCACAGAGAATGCCCTCCCCCTTGGAATCACCCGCCGGCATTCCCTAACCGGCGGAACCCTAAGGAGGCCCTCCCTGTGGGAGCGCACAGGACGATGGGAGGCTGATACTGGCAGCAGGTGCTCCCTGAGATAATCCGGACCCATACCATTTAGGGCTTTATAGGTCATCACCAGCACCTTGGGAGCGTATCTAAAACAAAACAAGCTCATCATTTCTTCTTTTTGGAAGACAAAACTAGCTTACCCAGGTGTACTTCTTTAATCTAACGCTAGTTTGTTTTTTTTATTTATATGTATGCTTTTATTTTTTATTTTATTTTATTTTAATTCCATTTATATCCCGCCCTTCTCCGAAGACTCAGGGCGGCTTACAAGCTTAGCAGTAGCCTTCATTCTATGTATATGCCTGCTTATTAGGGCTTTCACACACACCCCAAGCGGCATTATTACAAAGTCAGCTTAATTGCCCCCAACAATCTGGGTCCTCATTTTACCTACCTCGGAAGGATGGAAGGCTGAGTCAACCTTGAGCCTGGTGGGATGCGAACCTGCACTAATTGCAGGCAGCTGGTGTTACTTAAGGAGGCATTAGCCCACTGCTCCACCAAGGCTCTTTTGTCCGTTACAAAGAAATGCTGAAGCCATTAAAGTATTTTTTTTTCTTGTTTAAATGTACTTTGGAGATTAAATATATATTGTGGGAGTGTTAATAAATGCAAGAGAAAGTTTGATTGGGAGACACTCTTGTTACAGAGAAAGACGCCGCAGAAGAAGCAGAAGTGGCTCCAGATCACCTAAAAAGCCTAGGTCACCTAAGAGAAAGGTGTCTAGATCCCCTTCACCAAAAAGGTTTGTCTTTTAACAAATCTACTGACTTAATCATTTTTTTCTTTTTCAGTTCTCCTATTCTTGTAGGAAATGCCTTAGATCTGGTTCGGGCAGTATTTGTCAGCGTGGTTAAATTAACTGACTAACCATTCATTTTAGTAATAATTCCTGGCATTAGAATCTTACTTCACTTTGGGGAACGTGAAGTAATTTTTGAAGCTATTCAGTAAATTGACACAACATCAATAAAGATATAATTTAATTATTTACCAATGGCGACCCAGATGAGCTTCTCTGCATTTCTCATGTTGTTAAACAGCTTCCATTTGCAGAGACTTGTGTTCAGCTTGGCCACAGAACATCTTAGTTAAAACATCTTAGTAATCCCACGAAGCGCTTGTGTTCTCATTCTAAAGTGTCCGTGGTTTTCCTTTCCAGGCATAAGAAAGAGAAGAAAAAAGACAAAGACAAAGAGAGAAGCAGGGACGAACGTGAAAGATCAACAAGTAAAAAGAAAAAAAGCAAAGACAAAGAGAAAGAGCGAGAGAGGAAGTCTGAAAGTGACAAAGACGTCAAAGTATGCTTAAATATATTTCTCTGGGTTAACTTGAATTCCAGAGATTCCCAGCTTCACTTGAAACATGTCTTACGTGGTTTGTTTTATGTTTTGTCTTGGCAAAGCAGGTCACAAGGGATTATGATGAAGAAGAACAAGGCTACGATAGTGAAAAAGAGAAAAAAGAGGAGAAAGCCTCTGATGCCACTTCTCCAAAGTTTAAGGAGTCCCCGGAGAAAGGGGGTGGCGAACCAAGGGAGTCCAAGGTCAATGGAGATGATCATCACGAAGAGGATATGGATATGAGTGACTGAATATGCCTTTGCCATGAAAACAATTGGCCACATGCATCAGTGTCATTCCTGTGTGATTTCTTTATGCTGTACTTGTTTAATCTTCCAGACTAGATGTATACAGCTGTAACTATAAATGGTTGTAAAGCTCCTAATATTAAATAATTACATCCAAAGTTTTAGAGAAAGTGGTATCTGGGTTTCCATTCTTGTGATTGGCTAAATTGAATTGAGTAGCCCAGCAGTCCTTACTAGCTTGGTGCTGCTTTTTTTTTCCTTTTTGAGCAAAAAGCTGCATGCATCTTTGACAGGCATGGACTGTTTGTGTTGTATGATCTTTTTAGTAAACCAGCTCACCTACAATAGTGTTTCTAGAGTTTGATTATTTACAATAATAGAGCAAAATAGGGAATGAACTGGCTGCATGTTAACTGGCAGGAACATCCTTATCTCTTACAACATGGTGGCCCACTGAGGGCCTTCAGGGTAGAGAGAGAAACTAACATTAGCTTCATCTGGAAAGAAATCTGATAGAGGTAGATAATATTTCTAGCCTTGTGGCTGAATCTTTTTGTTGTGGATTTGTTTGACTTTGACACGGTTGAAATGCATTAGTCTTTTTATGCCCAGTGTAAGGTCGGCTGAGTCTCAATCCTTCTCAGGTGGGTGTTTGATTTTTCACAATTTGGACTTCTTGAAGGGAAAAAAGTAACATTTCTGTATTTTGCAGAAGAGACAGATAACCTTGTGTAGTTTTTTAGAAGCTGCATTTCATTTTGAGTATTAAAACTCTGCAACAAAAAAAAGGGTAGTGCATTTTAAATGGAACTTCGTAATGATTTTAAAACAAGTCTACTTGATAATGTATTTGATCTCAAGTTGTATAAACTAACTCATTTGTGTTGCAGTCACTGAAGTAGTAACCTTTGACAGTAATTTTTATGTTATGCAAAGTATACGGGCAATCTTATTTTAGTTCTGGAAGTTTTGGGGGCATATACTTTTGTGCAGGTAAAAAACAAAAGTAGGCTACAGTCTGTGCCATGTTTATGTACAGTTTCTGAAATTGTTTTACAAGACTTTGATAATAAAAAAATCATAAAAATACACACTTGATTTGTACTAAAGTGTGCGTGTATCGGTGTTAATGATTTGTATAAAGCTACCTCACTTTTTTCCACTTATATTTTCATTTAGTTCAAGTCTGTATAGTTCCAAAAAAAATAATATCTAGCATGTTGATAATTTTGTGTCCAGGGAAGTTTTTTTCCCATATGTTGAAAATCTGATAGCAACCACTCCTCCCAAAAAAGGGGCTGCCCTTCTAAAAAAGAAAATAGTCCTTGTATTTTTAATATTTAGTATCATTGGACAAACATACCACTTGATATTTGTTTTTCAAAGTTTGTGAGAATAAAATTATATCTGAATACTTTGGGTTCAGAATACTAATCTATTAAAATCCTCCAATTCCTGTAACCAAAAAGAAGAACCCCATTACAAGTTAGAATTAGTAGCTATGTTGTCTACTGAAATAATATTTTCTATTGGCGTTTCAAAGTGAAAATAGAATTTATAATTTTAGTAATAAGTATTTTCTAAATATATCAAAATATACCTTAAATGTTATCTGGCCTTCTCTAAACAACAAATAGGATATATCTTTACAGGAGAGGAACATGAAACACAATACCATTAATTGTATCTATAAAAGTGCATTTGTAGAATGTTCAATCTTCGCAGTTTCTTTTGACTAAATTTCAAATTACTGTACCAAAGAAGTATAATAATGAGGGCTGAACAGAGGGAATTCAGCTTCTGATTCCCAAAAAGCTTTTACCATGTACAAATGGCACAGATGATGAAATTTTAAAGTGTATAATCCCAGGAGAAATGAATTAATTTGGTTGCTAGATAAATTTCAGGTTTGTTGGCCAGACTCAGAGCAATAGAAATGGAACAGCAGCTTTGTGAAAATCAAAAAATCAGCTTTATAAATAGGCTGGCTTTAATTTAACATATTTTTAAAACTGAAAATCAGTACTCGAGAGCAGGGGTCCCCGGGTCATAGGCTGATACCGGTCCGTGGTCTGTTAGGAACTGGGCCACATGGCTGGAGGTGTGTGGCGGGTGAGCATTGTGCAGGATCTAGATTGCATATTTTTAGGGTTATTGGCCTCCGCCTGGTTTTAAAATTGCTCCAACCTTAACCTTTTGCCAGTCACTAGGAATCTTGTATGTTCCAAACATTCCTTAAAACGTTTCTAGAAGCCTAATAATCTCCAAAGACAGAAAAAGTTGACAATTGGATGTGGAACAGGTTACAGGTGGACCTTCTGACAGTGCTGGACAAGTAGCTATGACTGGTCCTTGTATTGTACTTTATGGTCGCAGAGTCCCATGGTCATACAATAGTATTTGCAACCTTCCTACCAGCAAAGTCAATGGGGAAGCCAGCAGAAGGTCATAAATGGCAACTACAGAACGTCCTCATTTAACAAACTGCAGTGATTCGCTTGACAATGACAACTGGGACTGCTGGAATTAGTGAGGTTAAGCAGCATGATCATGTGATGTCTCTTGACTAGTTTGCCTAGTGAAGCAGCTCCGATCCCAATTGCAGTTGTCAACTGAGGACTGCTATATTAAGAGTTCAGTTTGAGAATTCATAAAATAACACATTGTTTCTCACAAGCAATCTCATCTTTTTTTGATAAAGTGAGTACTACAGTTGATCACAGTACTGTCAATGATCT
This sequence comes from Vipera berus, assembly GCF_964194415.1. Taxonomy (NCBI): domain Eukaryota; kingdom Metazoa; phylum Chordata; class Lepidosauria; order Squamata; family Viperidae; genus Vipera; species Vipera berus. The sequence goes on from NC_138204.1 coordinate 72,091,368, forward strand.
AGCATACCTTAGCATCAGTAATAAATTCAGAAAGAATTCCAATCAAATTCTACCAGAGAACATAAAAAGTAGATTGGCCTACACTGTTATTAGATAAACAAGGACCTGAATTAAAAAAACCATATTGAAAAACATTAACATTAATAGATCCTGTGCTGTTCAACATATTATGAATGACTTGATGATAATCCCACCATTTTTATATATAATTCAAAGTGATGATCAGATTGGCAAGGTGTAGCAAGTAAAAAAACGGGAGGGTCAAGACTCAGGAGAATGTTGACAACTTTAAATGTTGGAAAAAACCAGCAAAATGAATTGCAGCAGAAAAATAATACATTTCACATTTAACAAGGAAAAATATCTAAACAGAAAGGATCTGGATGCTGAAGAATCGCAAGTTGAATATTAACAAATAATCCGATGCAGTTGCAAAAAAGACATTCTAGGCTTTAGCTATAGATGTATGATGTCAAAGTAGTGCAATGATGTTCTTCTCTATTTGGTATAACAGAGTTGGAAGGGGTCCTGGAGGTCTTCTAGTCCAACCCCCTACTCAAGCAGGAGACCCTATATCATTTCAAACAAATGGTGGTCCAATCGTTTCTTTAAAACCTCCAGGGTTGGAGGACCCACAACTGGAGGCAAGCCATTTCACTGATTATTTGTCTTAACTGTTAGGAAATTTCTCCTTATTTCTAGGATGGTTCTCTCCTTGATTAGTTTCCATCCATTGCTTCTTGTTCTGCCTTCAGGTACTTTGGAGAATAAGTTGACTCCCTCTTCTTTGTGGTGTTTGGTCAGGCAGCATTGGTAATATTACAGCCAGTTTGGGTGTCAGATTTTAGGAAGGACACTGTGTATTCATAGACAAACAACGAAAATTATAAGACCTCCAGAAGGCTTACAAGGAATTGCTAAAAGACGCAAACTTTCTGCAGGAAATTATTTAGAGCCTTGGTGGAGCAGTGGGCTAATGCCTCCCTAAGTAACACCAGCTGCCTGCAATTAGTGCAGGTTCGCATCCCACCAGGCTCAAGGTTGACTCAGCCTTCCATCCTTCCGAGGTAGGTAAAATGAGGACCCAGATTGTTGGGGGCAATAAGCTGACTTTGTAATAATGCCGCTTGGGGGGGGGGGGCGAAAGCCCTAATAAGCAGGCATATACATAGAATGAAGGCTATTGCTAAGCACATTGATTTGTGCTTAGAGTGTAAGCCGCCCTGAGTCTTCGGAGAAGGGCGGGATATAAATGGGATTAAAATAAAATAAATAAATATTTAGAGAAAGGTTGGATGGTCACTGTTAAATATTTTATAATAGTAAATTCCTGCAATGATCGCTGAGAGTTGGACTAGATCAAGGGTGGGCAACTATGGCAACTTTAAGACCTGTGGACTTCAACTCCCAGAATTCCTGAGACACCATGCTCAGTCAGGGTAGCTTTTTATCTGAAGAGAAAGCAACAGACAGACTATACAATTTCTTGAATTGGATTGGACAAGAAACAACTCCATTGGAATTCAATAGTCATAAATTCTTGTTTCTGTAGTCTCAGCAGTTGGCATCTGGTCTCTAAAGACCTTGATTTATGTCTTGATGCCTCTTTTCTTTCAGCTTTTGTGGCTGGATTTCCTGGCTTTTGACTGGCTGTTTCCTGACTTTATCTATGATCCTTTTTCCCCCCTTACTAAAAAGATCTTGACACAGTTTATCACTCTGGGCAGGGCAGCTGGTAGACCTTCCCTTAGCTTATCAAACATCACAGAACTATACTGTTAAAAATAAAGTACAGGCAGTCCTTGACTTACAACAGTTCGTTTAGTGACTGTTCGAAGTTACACCTCTGAAAAAAGGAACATATAACCATTTTTCACACTTACGACCATTGCAGCAGCACCCCCATGGTCACGTGATTTACACTAGATGCTTGACAAATGGATATTTATGACAGTTGCACTGTCCAGGGGAGGTCATGTGATCCCCTTTTATGGCCTTCTGAGAAGCAACATCAATGGGGAAGCCAGATTCACTTAACAACCGTATTAACAACTGCAGTGATTCACTTAACAAATGTGGCAAGAAAAGACGTCAAATGGGACAAAACTCACTTAACAAATTTCTCACTTAGCAACATAAATTTTGGGCTCAATTGTGATCCTAAGTTGAGGACTACCTATATAGATGATAAATAAGAATTTCTTTTTGGCTAACTCATTGCACTCAGGTTGGGGATAACTAATGGTGACTTAGTCACAGTAACTACAGATCTGAAGGTAGATTTGCTGGACTTTGCATCCAATAGTTCACAAAAAGTTGCTGGGAGTCAGGCAGCATAAAAATTTATATCATTCTTTATTATGATAAAGAGTCACTCTTGGATCCTTCCCCTATTGCTACTGAAGAACGTAGTGACGGCTTTCCGGCAAAGAGTACAGGATATTGATAGTTGATGTTATCTATTATAGATAATGGATTGATGCAATGATTCTGATTTGTGGAACTTCCTATATTTTTCTTCCATTTACATAACCACTCACCTCACATTTATGACATTGTGCCTTATAAGTGCTCACTAGTAACTGGTAACCAGGAGACCATGAGTTCTAATCCCCCTGTCAGGAAAGACAGTTGGGTGATCTTGGGCCAGTCATTCTCTCTCAGCCCAATTCACCTCACAGGTTGTTATTGTGGGGGACAATAGGAGGGAGTATTAGACATGTTCACCACCTTGTGTTGTTTATAAAAATAATAAAGGTGGGATATAAATAATGTAGCACTAGAGTATGCTCCAGGACAATATCTGAGTTTACTATAATTGAAAACAAATGTTATATTAAATAAACAGATAAGAATAAATTATAGCATCCATTATACACTCCCACTATGCCATCATCTCACACTATGAGCGCGGCATTTAATTAAGTGGTGGTATACTCATCTTTATGTGGTCTAATCATAAAAATTAAAAGATTGCAATCAACAACAATGCACTGAAAATTGAGGATTTTATTGAAAAACTGACCAGTAAAATGTCCTTGTGAAAGTGGTATACTGTTAACAGCCTTTTTGTACATCTTAGTCCGCCTCTAATAAGGAGGAAGTATCCATGTTAAGTTATAATATAGTTGTCATATATTCAGTTTGAAAAGCAAACAGCATCATTTGGTCTTTATTCTAAGTGGTAGAACCAAAAATCCTTAGTGAAGGTGAGTTTAGATTAGACAAAGAACATGAAATGTAACAACAACAAAAATGCCATTGTTACCACAATTACAAACTGTCAAGGAAAAACTGCAGCATTATAGAAAGTTTGTTAATAATATTTAAATATAATTATCTTTAATAAAGTCAAAAGTATGGAACTTTCAATATATTATGCTTCAGCTTAAGATGGGCTTCCCAGCATTGGATTATATCCCCAGGTGCACTATTTGCTAGGTATACATGAATTGCAATGACTGAAAAACCAACTGCTTGGAAAAAGTCTTATTCTTTTTTGTTATAAATTAAAGCCATTATTTGGAAGACCAGTAAGACTGAGCTTGATTAAGGAAGCATTTGAGTTCTTTCCAAAGATCCTCAGCTAAAAACTGACAGAACACTTTGCTAGTTTTTAAGAGAACCTCAAGGAAATTTCAGATGTTTCTCAAACAAAGATTTAACACAAGACTGCATGTTTCCAAATTATTCGTAACAAGAGATGTGCAGGAAGAGATTACTCTGGAAAACTACAATGTTTTGTTTCAGAATATGATAGGCAGTTTTCCAAAATAAATTGTTCAAACCAAAAGCAGTTTGAGGTGTTTTGGGAGGGTGATCTGATATTTAAACTGCAGTTTAGTTTGGAGAACTTATTCATGGGAATTGCCTAAGTGCTTTTTCTCAAACAAAACATTCTGGACTTCTCTGGAATGGTTCATTCCCAGATCAACAAATTTTGCACATTCCTACTCAGAATACTAATACGTTTCCCAATTAACATTCCTTTTCGGGCCTAAAAATATGCAAATGGATCATCCTTTAACTCGACTAATTGTACTACCTTTATAATAAATTTTGCATATTTTATGTGAACTTTTTCCCCTTAATAAAATTATAACTAAACCCCAAATTCTTCAAAATTATTCAGGAATAGTCTTGACCTCAAAAATTTGTCATTCTGAGTAGTGGATGCAACCAACGCAAGATATTTGGTACAAAACAATTCTCTAAAGCAGCGTTTCCCAACCTTAGGAACTTGAAGATGCGTGGACTTCAACTCCCAGAATTCCCCAGCCAGCATAGCTGGCTGGGGAATTCTGGGAGTTGAAGTCCACGCATCTTCAAGTTCCTAAGGTTGGGAAACGCTGCTCTAAAGTACTGTATTAGATGGTACAAACAAAAATCAAAATAGATCCTCTAAAGGGCCTAATTGTCAAACGCTAATCTATGCTTGTTCATTAATGTTTATTATTAATCTAAAATCTTAATGCTAAGATTCTGAATGCAGTCTTTTCTCTAGATTTAGGAACAACATTGCAAACAGCTCTCTTTACAGGAACATTTTTTTCCATTTCATTTAAAGTCAATGTATACATGTGCCTTACTAATGCATGTGTAAATCAAATTCCCCAAAATTTTGAACCGGAAGCTCAATGAAAGCAAAGAGAGCTGCATGCATAAGCACTTGAATGCAATCAGATCAATTGCAATGGACACTGATTTTTTTCCAATGAAAATTTGTTACTGGAACTAAATAAATTGTCATTATATCTATACATCTTTAATAAGGGTTGTGATACAATATAAACCAGAATTTGAAAAATCTGTTGAAGCCACTAAGGGGCTGTTATCTCTTTTCTTCAGTGCAAACAAGCTAAAAATTGAGGTCATTCTTCTGTCCTCAGAGGTTGACCAGCAACTACCAAAGTAAAGCTCTTTTCCCCATTCAGATCTTACTAGACTATAAATTATTAGACTGGACAAAAGACTTCACTAAATTGGATCCCAGATTACGGTTAAACCTAATGAAATCAGTCTTTGTTCATTGATTTCAACAGGTATCTTTGTATTTCCCACGGGATTAAATTCGGACCTGACCCAGTTTTTAACCAATCTGGAAATATTTATGTATTATTCTGTGCTGGGCTGAGATACTTAAGCAATTTTTTTATATACAACTCAATGAAAGATAACTTTGGCATTATTAACCTGATAATTTCAGATACAGGAGATGACCATTATCAAGTTCCTACCATTTGGAGGGAGATACAGCCATCCAATCAAATTCATACTGTCCATCATTCCCGTGGGGGGAAAAAAAACTAGTACTGTACATTTCTATTCAGCATATACTTTTTAGGAGACTCCCACAAGACGGATAACACAAAGGACACAGTCCAATGACAAAGGAGACTTCCACTCAAGCAGCAGCAGGACTTCATTCTCCTCATCCTCTGAATAAATTGTAGGGAATTTCCAACTTCCAGAGCAAAGCTGGAGGGCACAGAAATTGCAGACTCTGAGAAAAATCACATTTCTCTGCCAAGTTATTTTGTGGGCAGGTGGCACTAACTGGATGCAACCTATAGTATCAAGCACTTTTAGATTTAAGGTCTCCTCTTTGAATCAACTGAAAGAGGAAATAACAGGTTATTTTTAATTACATTTTATAGGCAGCAGATTGAATCTCTTGTAAAAAGTACTGGAAATATGCATTTCAAAACCAGCATCCTATATAAAGCCCTAACCGTCTTTAAAAATCAAAATTGCCAATCTTGGTTGGTTTAAACTTCTTACAAGTTTGCAGTATTTCTGCAATTAGTCTCAATATTTATTCCCTGGTTTATAATATGAAGCTGCTGTTTTCTTGAGTTGCTTCACTCCATGTGGCCCTGGTGCAAAGCTATAACTTTAATTAGTTCTGTACCTTTTTTCTTGACAGGGTTGCTGTGGCTTATGAGTTTGTTTTACCTCAGAAAGCCTCATTTCACATTTTAAGATATTGCCAGCACTGGGTGTTACCTGACATGTGGTTTTCTGCATGTCTGAAAGTGCCTTAAGAACTTTCCAGACCAAAAAAAGAAAAAAAAAGACTAGACCGCACAAAGAATATTCTGAAAGTATTTACATTTCTGTACAAATACACATTACTGGAAGCCAAATCTCGCAATACAAATGAATGTAGGTATCACGTCTGAGACAGTAGAGCAAAAACACTAGGTTATATTCCTGTTGTGGCTGGAACCATATAATAATCCTAATTTTTAGAAGTCAATTTGAAGAAAAAAGCCAAAAGTTACTCTTATTGAAGCTATCCAGATTGGAAACACCCGATGGCATTTTTGTACATTTTTCTTAAATTACCGCAGCTTACTTTCTTAGTCTACTTCATTCTACTAGATTTTTTTTCCGTGGGAGAAAGCAAAGCTTCACCTTTGAGACTGTTATAATCTAACTGCTATTATTCATTCTTCCCAAATGCTGCAGAGCATAAATACAAATTTGGTATGCTTGTTGAGTCGCTTATGTACATTTGAATAGCCCAAATAAATGTCAAGGAAGAATCTCCAATAAATACTGCAAGAACATTTCCAGCCATCTTGAAAAGATCTTCATGAAAATGTTAGGAGACGATCTTCAGCGGAGAAAATCAACAGTTTGGGGAAAATACAGATAGCACCACAATGAGTTGCACTAAGGTGCTAAAGGAGGTACCTTATTCCCTGCAGAGTGAATGTTCTAGTACTGAAATGTATTGCAATAACTAAAAGCAACGGTTTACAAAAGGTTAGCTTTTGGCTTATTTATCTACAGAACAGTAATTCCTTCTTCTAAATGCTCAGATGTTGTTCAATTTGCTGAATGTGACAGGATTTATAACATATGAAAACAAACCTCGAAGGAAGGTTATCTCGACTCCACGAGCATTTAAAAGGGCTAATACCCTGGTAAGACATTTTAGTGTTTATGCAAATGGTCCAAGAGTGCTGTTTATTATCAAGGGGAAAAAAATCTATAAACAAATTATAGTCTTCATGGGATTTATGAATGTACCATGGGGGGGAAGGGGCAGAGGTTTGTGTGTGTGAGGTGCCAGATTACCATGCTTGCAAGTCGAGATGTATAAATGAAGGTGATACATCAGGAGACCTGCTGTCCTTGAGACACCAGATGGATGCTCGCTATATATTACAATAGATAAAATTCACTCTGTGTTCCCTTTCTGAATTCATTTAAATAAGTTTTATCTTTTCAGTTTTCCCAACTTTCAGACATCGGTCTTAAGCTATCCGCGTCCTTCGTTTTTTTCTTGTTGTCTGAGGCATGCTGGTATTCTTTATTCACTGCTAACTGTCCAGTTACATTTAGAGATCAGGAAAGCGGCTGGGGTCCTCTTTGTAGTCATCAGGAATTGTGAAAATTGATTCATCAAATTCATCATAGCGAAACTCCTGAAAAGTCACAGTGGCTGTGATTGTTGGAAACACAGGAATATCTGGGAAGAAAGGAACAGAAGCATTAATAGGTCAGGGATGAGGTTCTCCTCTCTTTAACAAGATGCCTTCCGATTATTTCCATGATAGTCTCCTCACAGGTAGCTCTGCTGCAATTCCAAGGACTTTTTGGTAAAAAAAAATTATAAAGGATGGTTTAGAGGAACGTTGTGACTGATGGCCAGTGAGATGCCTTAATGGACCACCCCTATATTCATTGTTTGTCAACCCTAAGAAAACTGAGGGGTCCTTGGTGCTCTCTGAGATTGCTTGTTTTCTTGCAAAAGTTTCATTACCCTAACTAGGAAACATCATCACTGCTGTTTGCTGTCAGTTTATATTCTGGTGTCTTGCCTGTCTGGGTGGGTGGGGGCAGCCTCAACCCAATACAGCACAACCAACACAAACCCTAAAAAGATTTACACTGCCGTACATCAAGAATATTTCAGAAACTGCAAACAGACTACTACAACTACATGGAATCAGCATAGCACACAAGACAACTAAAGCCCTTTAAAATATCCTAAGCAAACCAAAAGACCCAGCAACCCCAGAAGGAAAAAAAACAAACAAAACAGAAGTCATCTACAACATACAGTGTAAGAACTGCAACAACCACTACGCAGGACAAACAGGCAGAAGACTGGCAGAACGCATCCATGAACAACAACTGGCAGTCAGAAGGCATGATGAAATTTTTTTAATTTCACAACATACAGACAGATTTAACCCTAGCTTCAATTGGGAAGCCGTGCGTAAATAGCTGCTTTGTTTTAGACACCCAGCCCCACGCTTCTGCTGGGAACGTTTCCATTTTCATCCATCGCTTAATGAATCCATCACTCGTAGGTTGATGGGAGATTTTGCAGGTATTCAAAGTGTGGGGAAGGGACGCGGTGGCTCAGTGGGTTAGGACGCTGAGCTTGTCGATCAGAAGGTCGGCAGTTTGGCGGGTCGAATCCCGAGTGCCGCGTAACAGAGTGAGCACCTGCTACTCGTCCCAGCTTCTGCCAACCTAGCAGTTCGAAAGCACATAAAAATGCAAGTAGAAAAAGAGGGACCACTACGGTGGGAAGGTAACAGCGTTCCGTGCGCCTTTGGCGTCTAGTCATGCCGGCCACATGACCATGGAGATGTCCTTGGACAAGCGCTGGCTCTTTGGGTTTGAAACGGAGATGAGCACCGGCCCCTAGAGTTGGAAACGACTAGCACGCATGTGCGGGGGAACCTTTACCTTTACCTTTACCTTTACCTCAATTGGGAAAATTGGCATATACATAGAATGAAGGCTACTGCTAAGCTTGTAAGCCGCCCTGAGTCTTTGGAGAAGGGCGGGATATAAATGTAATAAAAATTTAAATTTAAAAATTTTAAAATGTGACAAAAATCCAAAAATACCAGAGAATTTCTAGACGCCTGGCACTCAGACAAATCAGCCACCAATAGACACATAGACATTAACAACATCTATAGACTATGCAAAAGAGACAATCAACCAGCCCAAGAGAAAAAGATTCCCAGCATCTCTCCACCAGTAATCAGCATTCAGATCAGCATAGATTAACTCCAAAGTTAACTTCAGACCAACAACCAAGTAAGCAATACCCCAATCATGAAACTGCTAAAGAGCCATTAGTAAACAGCCCAACCAAAGAATCCCTAAGACTTCACCCAGACAGGCAAGACACCAGAATATAAACTGACAGCAAACAGCACTCCTTACCTGCACTGATGATGTTACCTAGTTAGGGTAATGTAATGTTTGCAAGAAAACAAGCAAGCTTAGAGAGCACCCAGGATCCCTCATTTCAATCCTGAGCTACAGATATTCTCTTTCATTGGTACCCAAGAAAGCTGCTGGCAGAGATCACCTACAGGGTATAGCAGTGCCACCAATATGCAGACAATAAGCATCCGTACCTCTCATTTCTATCCATTAATCCAAGGAAATACGAACTAGAGGAAGGTACAATGTATCTGACAATAATTCTGGAATTAATCACAGAAATTCCAAACCAGGCAAAAATAATGTTATTTTTTATTTATTTATTTATTTATTTATTTTAATTCCATTTATATCCCGCCCTTCTCCTAAGACTCAGGGCGGCTTACAAGCTTAGCAGTAGCCTTCATTCTATGTATATGCCTGCTTATTAGGGCTTTCACACACACACACACACCCCAAGCGGCATTATTACAAAGTCAGCTTATTGCCCCCAACAATCTGGGTCCTCATTTTACCTACCTCGGAAGGATGGAAGGCTGAGTCAACCTTGAGCCTGGTGGGATGCGAACCTGCACTAATTGCAGGCAGCTGGTGTTACTTAAGGAGGCATTAGCCCACTGCTCCACCAAGGCTCTTATAGAGGTGGGGGGGAAGTTGCCCTGGAAGGAATAAACATGGGCACGGGGTATAGCCTAGGATGGGATACGTGGAAGCAGACTGCAAATACAAACTGTTGCAAAAGCCACATTTTGATGAGAAGTAGTGTCTGGTTAGACCAGGGGTGTCAAACTCAATTTCATTGAGGGCTGCATCAGCATTGTGGTTGCCCTCAGGGGGCCGGGTGGGCGTGGCTAAAGTGCGTATGGCCTACTGGGTGGGCGTGGCTAAAGTGCGTATGGCCTACTGGGTGGGCGTGGCCAGCTCTACGTCGTTCACATCAAGGGTGCCTATGGGGGCCTGGGCAGGAGTGGGACAGATCTGAGGGTCTCTGGCAGAAGGAGGGTCTCTGGGCCAGGGCCAAGGCAGTGGGGGCCGTTCCCTCACTGTTTCCAGGATGGCTTTGCAGGCTGCATGAAACCACTTCGCGGACCAGATCTGGCCCCCAGGCCTTGTGTTTGACATGTCTGGGTTAGACCATGTCAATGATCCTTTAATTTTCAAGCGTAATTTAAAGTACAGGTGGCAATGTTCCTTCCACACCATTGTGTTTTAAACTATTCATCATCAACAGTTTTAATCAAATGAGACAGAAGTAGAAAATGTATTTTAACTTGGAGTTTAAACAGATGTCCAAGCAGAAGGTTGCGTTAGTTGTATATATCTCTTTATTGTCTTAGCGAAGCATCCATGACAGATTCAGGGAGGGAGGGCAGAGGGAAAGGATTAAACTATAGTACGATGCCAATAATTCTGCCAATTGCCTTCTTCCTCACAAAAGATCCTTTGAAATGCAACCACGCGCTCCATCTTTTGACTAGGCTGGCCCTTCCTGTTCAAGCAAAACTTTTATTTTGGACTATTGCGGATTTCCCATTTGGTACGCTATGAAAAGGAATATTTTATTAGTGCCCAGTTGGAAACTATTGCAGCTCTTGTTCCACCCCCACCCCCCAAGAAGCAATCAAATAATAACTCCTGGTTTCTGATGAAATCCATAGCTCACCTAACTTTACTGGGAAGCCTGGCGGAAGTTTCATCTGCACAAATTCCCGCAGTTTGTTAAAGTGCTTGAAGGGTGCAATTACTTCTAAAACATTCAACAACCTGAAAGAGAACACATGCATGGCAATAGCAATTAACCACGTGATTTAAGCAGTTGAAAAGCGAAGGCATTGTTCTCACCCATTATTGGGCACATTACAATCAGTAACAGGTATTAAAAAAACAACTATTAAGCAAAAGGATATATTCAAAAACAAATGACCAATTATTTAAATAAATTACATATTCATAATGAGTACTGTTCTTATTATAGGATGTGCAGTGTAGCCTCTAATGTGACTTTTTGTAATATGGATATAGAACTTGGGTATCGAATACGGAATTTGATCTCTTGTTATTTAAACAAGCAAGTATTTTAAAAAAACAACATCAACGCAGATGTTGAAAGGTTCAGAAACTAATATGTTCCCAGCGCTTCTCCAGCCTTTCTGATGAAACATCTGGATCTTGCAGATCATGGGACTACAGAGGAGCTACCTCCTTTTCAACTGGTTTATAATTATTATTGAGCTCTTGCTCAACTCTATTTCATGTGCCAGTTACAACCATTCCAGGCCCTGCTCACGGTCGTTTACACCTTGATAACCTCACAAATAGCCTACTACAACTCATTCTATGTGTGGATGTCCGTGAAGACCATCTGTACATTACACCATCTGTACATTACACTGGTTCAGAATCAGCAGCCCAAGAAATTAGGACGTCTCTTGGTTTGTCCTTGTCACATGACTACTTTAAGGGCCCTACTGGTTGCTAGTTGGCTTCCAAATGCAATTCAAAGAGTTGATAAGTCATCTTGAAAGGCCTTGTGGCTTTCGGCTAGACTGCCTGGTCCCAGGGATTTTTACTCATCTAATAGGGAGGGGAGTCCTTTGAATCCCAACTTGAAGGATTGTTACTATCAGGGACCATAAGGGTACACCTTTTCTGTTGCTATCTGACCTTTCAACCAACTTCAAGGCAGCACCAACTCTGCTAGTATTTAGGAAAGCTGCTGTTCTGTACCAGCCTGCTACCGGCCCTGCAGAAAAGGCAACCCTTTTACAAACGGCAAGAGGCTGGAATAACGTCTGCCAAATTTATTACTACAAAAACAAACAAGACACGAACCAAGATACAGGAGCTTTGAAACACTATCTGAGCGGTTGCTTTCAGCAAACCAGCCCTCCCCACACATTCCCTTTTTAGGGCGTGGCTTCTCTCTGCCTCCTTCCGAGAAGCCCCATTGCCTTCCTCTGTTTACTCCTACTTGACTGCCTCCTGCGTCGGGCGTCCTTGAACAGGGCCAGCTGTGGGTCATCTTCATCCACACTGTCAGGCTCACACAGCTGGGTCTCCATGGTGACCAAGTGGGAGGGGCCTGCCTGAGGGCTATCATCAGCAAGATCTTCAACCCCCTCAGCAAGGTCTTCAACACCCCCCTCCTCCTCTGAGTCGTCCGACCCAACTGCCGAACCCACAGGCTGACCCTGAATCACAACAGCTGCTAAAATCTGATCCGGCTGTACTGGAAAGCCTTAGGAAATTCATCGTAGGATGGGCTTCCTACCTTTAGTACTCTTCTGCACGTGAGTGAACATAAGGCATTTCCATCTAAATGAATGGCAGGCAAAGCAAAGCAGCTGACATTAACCCTTCAGCAGAAGAAACTAAGTTAAAATGCCTGGGTTTTGCCAGCGGGACGAACTCTTTGCTTCAAAAATGGAAAAGTCAAGAAAACTCTACAAAGTGACATCACTTTGCACAGGTTTAAACATTCCGGAAACCAATAAACAATATCAGACATTCCCTAAGTGCTACATGGCTTATAGGAATTGATTGATTTGGAAGAGAATGCTTATGACTCATCAAGGGATAAACACAAGCTGAAGCTGAAACTATGTGGAACCCAGGCATTGTACAACAGAACAAAGTGCAACCTCGTGGCATAAAACTTTTCCTTATTCTACGTACTAGAATCCCTGGAATTAAGAACAATATAATCAGGAATGTAACTTCAATGTATCACATTCTTTCACAATCTTTTCTAAGAGCAATTCAGACTTACGATTCAATTCCTAGAGGAAATTCTTGGCTCATGGCTATCGTAGCTTTAAAGGTTTTCTTGCTTTCTTTGCAGACAAGTTCTCTACCCAAATGAGGTGCTCTGATTAAAAGACAAATCAAAATGAAAATCTCCCCACATACAGAAAATGCACAGAGCACCCTGAAACAGATTATTACTGAGCAGGAAACAAGGGGATGGAAATTATTCAATGAGGCTTGGAAGACTCTTTTGAGGCAGGAGGGAATATATACTTCTCTTTTCATTGTTCTTCTGCTCATACACACACGGACATAATTAAACCTAAATGCTTTCAGAACTCCTTATTTTCAGTAAGAAAATAAAGGGCGCAATTAATTTCTTTTAAAAATTAAAAGTATCTTGTTACCCATTTAACTCTAACTGGAAACCATTTCTTGATTATAGTCCAAGATGAGAGCCTTGGTGGAGCAGTGGGCTAATGCCTCCTTAAGTAACACCAGCTGCCTGCAATTAGTGCAGGTTCGCATCCCACCAGGCTCAAGGTTGACTCAGCCTTCCATCCTTCCGAGGTAGGTAAAATGAGGACCCAGATTGTTGGGGGCAATTAAGCTGACTTTGTAATAATGCCGCTTGGGGTGTGTGTGAAAGCCCTAATAAGCAGGCATATACATAGAATGAAGGCTACTGCTAAGCTTGTAAGCCGCCCTGAGTCTTCGGAGAAGGGCGGGATATAAATGGAATTAAAATAAATAAATAAATAAATAAATGTGGATTTGAGCCCCATCTAAAAATGTGGATTTTTCTCTGTACGAAATTTAAATTCCAATAGGTTTTAAAAATGTGAATAGACTTACAGTATCATGGGTAATATTTACTGTAACCCATAGATTCATTTTATGACTCAGATTCTGCCGACTATACTCCTGATATTTATGTTCCACTTACAGCTTAATAATGATTTTCAAGCTTTTAAAATACAATGCATTCAGTATTACCATCAACTGACGATATATGGAAAAATTATATCTATATTTGTACATTCATTGTTTATACATTTGAGTCAAGCTCCTTTAGCCATTCTTTTGTTTCTTTTAAATATTTTGATTATTAAAACAATGAAATATAAAAGAAAAAAGGGTAGAACAGAACAATAACTAAATGTAAATAAAAAGCACTATGGAAACTTTCCAGTGACACATTTTCTCTCTCTCTCTCTCTCTCTCTCTCTCTCTCTCTCTCTCTCTCTCTCTCTCTCTCTCTCTCTCTCTCTCTCTCTCTCTCTCTCTCTCTCTCTCTCTCTCTATAATCCCAGGTTCGAATCTCAGAAGGGTATGGCTGACTGATGAAAACTAATAAGTTTGAAATGCATATCAGTCTCCCTTAATTCTTTGTTAGCAATTTAAAATTTACACAAATATGAGCTGTCACCGGTGTGACTACTGCCTGTCGATGGCCTTCAGGTTAGGCTGACACAGGAAATAAAGATTTGTCCCATGTTTGGGGCCTAGCAAGGTAATCTAAAAATAGTTAACAAGCATTTGACATATATATATATATATATATATATATATATATATATATATATATATATATATATATATATATATATATATATATATATATATATATATATATATATATATATATATATATATATATATATATATATATATATATATATATATATATATATATATATATATATATATATATATATATATATACACACACACACATATACATATACATACATACATACATACATATACATACATATATATATATATATATATATATATACATATATATATATATATATATATATATATATATATATATATATATATATATATATATATATATATATATATATGTACATATAACACTACAACATTAAGGCTTCTTGCTGGTTTCTGTTCAAATACTTTCATTTGTTGTTTTTTAAATGGTCTCATAACCTTTTTCCTAGAAATCATATTCTAAAACCCAAATTTGCCTTGCACAAAGTGCCGTATGTACAGCAGGTAAAATCTGTTAAGACTTCAGATTTGTTCAGGTACATTGAGAGAGTGGCAACTTTCGGTTGCTCTTTTAAAGAAAACCAAGAGTTATAAATAATTATAGTTATGCAAGCAAAATGTTAGGTAGAAACAACCAATTATCTTTTTTTAAATCTCATCACTCAAAGTCTAGAACAGTATGTATTTTTGGCTCTTAGTAACGTAAAGCACTGCCAGCTGTATGAAGCAGGCAAGATGCACTAGTGAGCTAATACAGAAAAATTATGAAGAACTCCCCCCTTTACTAGTTCATATTGACCTTCCTCATTTGGAAGGTCAGCTGGAAGACTCAAATCCAGGGAGGCTCCACTGGCACTTGCACAACATCTGCCCAACAACTTTTAACATTGATTCCCAATGGAAAGCCAAATGGGTTGCTGAACGCCCAGACATAGGAAGACATAGAAATGACTTCACAAAAAATGGTGAAGGCTTTGAATTACCACGCCAGCAATGGGCATCCTGAATAGGATTTGCACCTCACAGTGTCTGCTAGGACTCTTTCTATAAATGGGGGCGTAGTATCCTCCCCTCAATGTGACTGCAGGGTCCCATGTCAAAGATCACATTGTGATCAGCTCTAAGCTGAGGGCATATATACTGGTCCAGTATCTGTTTTTTTAAAAAATATACATGATGTTGCGCTTCAGTTCTTAGATGGACAAGACATTGGTATTTGAACAAGATCTTTTTAACAGTTATATTTTAATGTATTTGTCTAATCTAGATGAAGTGCTAATATATATTGCTACTCCATGTATGATATGCCATACTCTAAATAAATAAATAGCCATACACATATAAACAGATAATACTCACTTCCCATTTTCTGCAGATATGTATTCCTCCCATGAAATTGTATTAGGGGGTGGTGGGGTAAGAGATTGTCTCCTGACAGGCTTTTAAAAGAAAAGACACAGGAATTTATTCAATAGCTACCACTTTTCTAAAGTACAGACATATCACCTTTCTAACCACAGAGGACAACTCGTCAGTCTGAAATACTGGTCCAGTCTAAACCACCAGAAGCTCAACAAATAATTTCTGGTGGACCAATGTGACACACCTCTTAAAGCAGAAATTTAAGACTAGTTTGTCAATGCTGCATGAAATAACTGTCCAAAGGCCAAGATGAGGAGAAAGGGATGCTTAGAGAATTGCTTGGCCATACTTTAAACCAGGCATGTCAAACTTGTGACGTCACGTGACATCGTGCGACGTATCGCGACTTTTCCCCCATGACCAACAATGGGGTGGGTGCAGTTTCGGAGTGACGCATCCAGCCTGTGGGCCGGCAGTTTGACATGCCCGCTTTAGACTCTCAGCGTTATTTTATTCAAAGACATTTCTTGTATCCATTCATTATAGTATGATATCAATAATATACTTCTAAAAGAAAAAACACACCTTTTCCTCAGAAAAAAATATGAGAGTGATATTATTTTTTTATCTTGCAACTATTTTATTTCATAAGAGATTTTGTACTCCACATCACTGAAGAAGACTTAAGGAGCAGATAAGCCATTACAAACTTGCACTAATCATTTCTGATGCTAACAGAAAAAAATAATTTTCCTCAATGGGATTTGGTATTCTTTCCCCAACAGAATATGACAAACCACTGGACAACTCGCTATATTGGTTTATTACAGTTTGTTGCTCAGGTTTTAGAAACATCATTTATTATTTTATGTGACCAGCATTAAGCCTACTATTCAGCTGTTCTGTAAAAAGCAAATTTTTATTTTTTTTAACTGACCTTGAAGACTATCATTTATAAAAACAGGTACTTGTATAGAATTAACATGGTGGAAAATGACAAACTGTTAACAAGTTACAGTGAAACATTAAAGATGCTAATAATATTATGCTGATATTTAAGTAACTTAGAGGCGTGGAAAAAGTAACACACCTGAGATATATCAGACTATTTGGACAAAACAAATTAAATCTATACAACTAAGGGGATGTCACAGTTCTATGTCAATTGTATCAAATAAACCCTCTTTTAAAAAACACAAAAGAAAAAAGTTTCTCAATTTCAGTGACAATGGAGAATGACAAAATTATCAGTTGCTAAACCGGCATCGAATCCAGTCACAGTTTAGGTCTACCCCCCACCCCCAGGTAGTCTCAAGACATCTGCTTCTCAAAGTCTCTCAGATATCATCCCTGAAACTCAAGAAGTTTCAGAAACATGGTAGCACAAGAAAATGTCAGAATGGAAACTCATCTAGGTAGACCTCATTTAGTGACTGCCTAGTTTAGTCACTTTCTGCAGTGATGAAAAAGTAACTTTTTGACCAACTGGCACATTTATAACCTTTACGGGTATAAAACAAAGGAAAGCTGAAGTAAGAGCCTAAGCACCACAGCGGTTTCATTTAACAATTCCTTTGCTTAAGGACAAAGTTGCTGGTCCCCATTATGTTTGCTAAACAAGAACTACCTATATACAAATGAAAGGAGATTCTTCCCAGAACTTAAGACTGCTGTAATGAATTTTGTGTCCTCCACCAAATATTCAGGATAATATTTCAACTCTGACTTTAAAAAGCTATATACTAAGCATTCCATTTAAGAAAATCTTCAACTATACCTCAAAGTTTTGTTCCATCAAATTTCCACCTTTGCTCAAGCTTTCCATGATAGCCTTATTCCGAAGGATATCCTCTTCGCTGAGATGTTCCCGCCTTTTTCTTGATTCTAAAACAAGCCCATTAACCAGGTAGAAGTCTGCCAAAAAGTTTCCCACCCTTTCCTAAAAATAAATAAATAAAAAAATGAAACGACCTACGGACAGAAGCACACACAGAGTATTTGATTAAGAAGACCAGAGCTGTGAAGCCTCCTATATATTTATATATACTGCCTACCTACTCACTATCTATATCCAAGGTGGGTAAGCTGTTGGTCCAAGGCTACATAAAGTTGCAAATTGTTTTTGTTTTTTTTTCTGGAAGAGCTTCCTCCAAATGTGCAAATGTGCTGCTGAAATCTGGAGACACGAGTACCAAAGATTAGCATCTTGTCTGATTTACATCATTGGTACACTTGCTACAGCTTCCACCTTTCCAAAACATGAAGCTTGTATCTCAGCCATGAAAAGGCTGCCTGCCCTGGTCGACTGTTTTCTCCTCAAGTTCTCGTCTTCCAGTTTCACTGGAGGCAGCCTCTCTTAACCTTTTAAGACCTTCCCACTTCAGAGATTAAACAAGGGAGCCATAATAGTCCCAGGTGAGTTCGTCTTCTTTGCCTTAGTGCCCCATTGCTATAAAATAGATGGTAATTTTAAAATAATAATAAAAAAATAAGCTTACTGTTTTATCTTCTCGGAAAAGCCATCCTGTTTGGGCACGTGTGAAGGTGATTGATTTGGTTGATAATGTTGCTGAATAAATATCACTACTCATCAAAATATCAACTTCTTCCTCAGTTTCCATCTCTGATTCCTAGCAAAGTATAAAATTGAATAGTATTAAAGGAAACAAAACATTTAAACATAAGCATTTTCTTCTCTAATCAAATTTGTATTTAATAACTGTCTCCCAATAATTATTCTTAACGATGTAATTTATCCACTGCTAGGAGATATGCTCCATGCCTTCTGTTGATATAATTTATTACATCTCCAAGGACTTCTGGGCGATAATTAACCAACAAAACTCTTAACAAAAATCATTTTGAAAAAACAAAACAAAACAGCAGCAACAAATTCAAAAGGGAGCAAATACTGTTTCACAGGGCTATACCTTGTGCATTTTAAACCTAGGCTTTTCCATTTGTTTTGGGGTTTAAAGCCATGCTAAAATAACGTACGTTGTCCGAATACACAGCACCTGCAAATGGCTTTGATACACTATGGCCTACCTCATGATGTATTCGCTGGTAAACCTTTTGTTCGTTGTCTAAAACTACAAAGGATTCAGAGGGTGCAGCATCACCATTGAAAATGAAGCTTAAGTCCCCCCGTTGGCACTTCATGTCAGTAAAATCTATGAGGGTTGTATCAAGCCTGCAGAAATATTCCAAAATGAGAACGGAGAGAGAGAGAGAGAGACCTTTATACTGTTTATTATAGACACTTATAGACACTTTCAGTTAAACAGAACGCATTATTGGATTCTCTCTGAGCTTGGTTTTTTATTGTTTTTTGCAGATGTTTTACTATTCAGCTAGACAACACCACCAGAGAAAGGGAAGTATACACATACATCTATATACACACAAATATATATATATATATATATATATATATATATATATATATATATATATATATATATATATATATATATATATATATATATATATATATATATATATATATATAGAGAGAGAGAGAGAGAGAGAGAGAGAGAGAGAGAGACATAAATGTATATATGTGTGTGTGTGTATGTATATGTATATATATATATATATATATATGTATATATATATATATATATATATATATATATATATATATATATATATATATATATATATATATATATATATATATATATGTATGTATGTATGTTTTACTATTCAGCTAGACAACACCACCAGAGAAAGGGAAGTATACACACACATATATACACATACATATACACAAACATATATACAGTGGGACAAAAAAGTATTTAGTCAGCCACCAATTGTGCAAGTTCTCCCACTTAAAAAGATGAGAGAGGCCTGTAATTTTCATCATAGGTATACCTCAACTATGAGAGACAAAATGGGGGGAAAGAATCCAGGAAATCACATTGTAGGATTTCTAACGAATTTATTTGCAAATTATGGTGGAAAATAAATATTTGGTCAATAACAAAAGTTCATCTCAATACTTTGTTATATACCCTTTGTTGGCAATGACAAGAGGTCAAACGTTTTCTGTAAGTCTTCACAAGGTTTGCACACACTGTTGCTGGTATTTTGGCCCATTCCTCCATGCAGATCTCCTCTAGAGCAGTGATGTTTTGGGGCTGTCG